>NC_142145.1:9148560-9451590 GCF_024610735.1 Ursus americanus | reverse complement strand
CAAATGAGCTGAAAACATGTTCACACAAAAATCTGCACGTGGATGTTTATTTGTAGTTGTCAAAACTTGAAAACAGCCAAGATGTCTTTCAGCAGGTGAGTGGATAAGTAAACTGTGGTACTCCAGACAATGGAATAGTATTCAGGGATAAAAAGAAATGAGGTATCAAGCATAAAGAGACACAAAGAATCTTTAATGAATATTAGTAAGTGAAATAAGCCAGTCTGCTACATACCGTATGATCCCAACTATATAATATTCTGGAAAGACAAACTGTAGAGAAAGTAAAACGATCGGTGGTTTGCTAACAGGGGAGAGGATGGAATAAACAGGCGGAATACAGAGGATTTTTAATGAGAATGCTCTGAATACTATACTGGTAGATATATATCATTACACATTTGTCTAAACCCATGAAATGTACAACTAACAGAAAAACTATGGACTTTCACTGTTAATGACGTGTCAGTGTACATTCATCAATTATAATAAATGTTCCACTCTCTGGGGGATGTTGATAGTGGGGGAAGCTATATGTGTGATGTCAGGAGTATATGAGAGATGTCTCTATCTTCTCAATTTTGCTGTGAATCAAAAACTGCCCTAAAGAATAAGTTCTTTAAAAAACACATAAATTAACATGATATACAATTATTATAATGAAAATGCTCATAGACCAATTACCAAAATTAGGATATAATGCATAAAGCTTCAGAAACCCCCAAGGTACCTTTCCAAGTGGTCTGTCCATGACCAGTGTCCTGACACATATGGCAATCATTCCTTTTTTTTCCCTCCAGAATTTAACCACAGTGTTTCTTCATTTCACAGTTTGAATCTGTCCAGGTGAGGATTGCTTTCTGTTTATCCCCTTTGGGATTCACTGGTACTTTTGAATCTCTGTATTAGTAGCTTTTATCCCATCAGGCAACTGCTCAGCCATTGTCCCCTCCAATATTGCCTCTGCTACTTCTCTTCTTCTGCAGCACTGATCACATGACATTAGGTCTCCTCACCGAGCTGTGTTGGGTGTCACACTCACTTTGACATTTCCTATCTCTTTGGTTCTATCTCATACAGTCTGAAAAATTCCTTCTCACCTATTTCACACTTAACTAATTCACTCTTTAGCTATCTTAGTGAAAGCCATAAATTTTATTAATTGAATTCTAAATTTTATTAAGTTTAGCTGTTGCTGTAAGATTTTTAGTTTTCTCCAAATCAACTGATGCAAGCTTTTATATATTTCAGTGAAGATTTTAAGCTTTACTGTCTGATCTGAAACATAGTTGATTACAGTAGGTGTCAATTTCAATATCAACTCAAAATGAGTGTGGTCCCTGATATGCATTTTTATTTCTCTTTCCACATGAATGATGCTGACTAACCCATACCTCAGTCTCATAGCTTTTGTTTTGTTTTGTTTTGTTTTTCCTCTTCTTCTTAGTCAGTGTCCTCAGGGTAAATTGGGTTTGAATTATGGGTTTCCAGTTTTGGGGTCCTTGCCTTCTCTTGGATTTTTTCCTGGTAATTGTTTTCTATTTTATTAAGTCTAAAGACATTTTATTTTACTCAGTGGTAGGATTGATACTCATCACCACACCATCATTACTGGAAGTAAAATGTCTCCTTGCTTTATGTGCTTTTTTCCCTAACTCTATTTTATTAGGCTATATTTCTAGAAGTATTTATAGTAGATTAATTGTAAAGCCTGAAGCTTGATGCATTGATATTTTGATCAGAGATAGACTATAAAACACATATTAAATATATGCCAGTGCAAAGAATCTCGATTCTATTAAACTCTGTGATAACGTTAATGGTAGCCTGAAATTTTAAATTTTAAGATAATTATAATAGCATTGAATTTGAAATTGATTTAGAAGAGAGAAGAAATGTTATAAAATGTATTAGGGTGTTGAATATATCAGAGTGTTGAAAATGTCCATCACCTAACCAAGATTTCAACTGGGTCATTTTTTTTTAATGCTACCAAGATTATGCAATTAGATGACCTAATAAGAGTACTGCATAACTGAATTTCATTTCTTTTATGTTTCCAAATAATATCGATTGACACAATTGAGTATAAGAATAGGAGTTATATTTGGAATAAAACCTAATTTCAAAAAGCCAATATTAAAATATTTCTATATTCCAAATTTGTATTTGTTTTTCAATA
The DNA here is from genome assembly GCF_024610735.1 of Ursus americanus. Classification (NCBI taxonomy): domain Eukaryota; kingdom Metazoa; phylum Chordata; class Mammalia; order Carnivora; family Ursidae; genus Ursus; species Ursus americanus. Next base: position 9,449,408 of record NC_142145.1, on the reverse strand, counting down.
GGTTTTATTAGTTCTTCAGGTAAAACTTAAAGTAAGTCATAATAGGTGGCTTTAATTTTAATATGACACAGGTAACAGATTTTCCCGTGATTGCTGAAATATTTGTGGATGAAAACATGACCACCAGAGTTTATCTTCTTTTCTTAAGCCATTCTAAGTAGAATGTATATGTCAAATTCATACACAATCTCAAATTTAAAGATAATTACAGCAAAAACTGCAATTTAAAAAAAAAAAAAGAAAAAAAATTCAAAGAAACCTATGATTCTTTGGAAAACTGCCAAGCAGGAATCAACCATATTATAATGTATATTCAGTAATGTTTTCACAGCATTTATAAGCATTTGAAATCTAGACAGGTTATTGACCTTATAAATTCTATAGATTACACCTAAATTATTTTTTAGCCAATGGAATTTTGTTCTTCAGGAAGCCTAGAATCTGTGAATTCCAGACAAATTTGAATACAATTAGGTTTTGCAAATAAGTTTTTCTTTTTTTTAAATTTTCCATAGGTGAATATCAATTGTACCTTATTTCAAAGCTAGAAATTTTACCTGGGAAACTAATGATTATCTGTTTCTGGTGAAGATTAAGATACAGCAATATCTTTCAGGTTCTATAAATAATGGAATCAGAAAAGTTGAGTGAATTTTGAGAAATAATTTGGGTATCCAATAATCATAATTTTATAATATTTATAGTTTACAGTACTGCTCACCTTGATCAAGTTATCTATCTTTATCTTAGGTGAAACTTAACACTAATGGCAAGAAACACTGCACATCAACATTATTCGTGGGTATGGGAAAAATATTGATCACTCTGCTTCAGAAAAGCAGCAGGTTGGAAAGACATTGATGCCAATTAATACTCCCAACATTAAATAATTTCTGCATTTTTCTTCTTTGATTCCAGGCCTACATCCAAATCTGACTCAAAATTTACATGGCAAACTTGATGCAATGTGGAGTTTCTCCAGAATTCGGCTTCAGGTCCAGTGAATTCTTAACGGTTGACTGCAGGTGTTTTTAATTTGACAGACATGAGGGGTTGGGGTAGATCTAGTTGGTATTGCAAAAATGGAAGCTGAGTAACAATGGCAAACACAAGGAGTACACCCAATGCGTCGGGCACAGTTGTAAGTCTACACATATTAACACATGTTAGAATCGTTACTCTATATACTCTGATAATATAAAAGTGTTGGTAACCTATCTGACATCATCTAGATAAGAATTGTTTACATATTCATCAATACAAGAACTTTTCCATGCCTGTTACACCATTAGCATTACTTATGTGCAAAAAATTGCATATACAAATTTAAATATACATAATAATCCCTCTGGAGGAACTTTGATTTCATTTGTGAAGATTAAAAAAAAAAAAAAACACATTTACTAGAGTACAGAATAATTCAGTGAATACAAGTTTCCAGGCAATTGTTTGAGGTAATATTCCGGATAGTCCAAGGCTCAAACATCCACACATCCTTTTGCCTGGAGAATCGTCAAGTTACTCAGTGATACTATTACTCTGGAAACACGTGTATAAGTCAAAATAATCCAATTCATTCTAAAGCACTGAATATCTAATACATAATAAGGGGCAACTGCACTGAGTGAATACCTCATACATCACACGCTTTATGATCTGGCTTTACAGATAAATTAATATGCAAAAATAATAGAGAACAATATTAAAACCTGGGAATTTAGAGCAAGAAGGGATTGTTGGGGTTCGGAGCAGAACAATGAGAATGACTGTAGGGCAAATGAACATAACTCGTATAAAAGGAGAAAATGTGAAAAAAACCACCTGGGATTGCAGAGCAGTCTGAAACATGTCGAAGGGAGCACGTGACCTGACGTGTGGCAGTCCATGAGGATATGAGAGACAGCTGCGTATTTTTAGTTAGCTATGCATCACATGAAAAGAGAAAGAAGTATTTTAGTATATGAGATATTTTTTTTAAAACACAACACAAATTTTTATTTTTTCTGCTCCGATTTTTTTTATGCTTCAATTGGTATCTGGTTGATTTATGATGTATTTTATTAAATAATTACAATAAATTCTCCATGTTAGATTTATAGCTATCATAATCTTAAAACAGAAAAATGAACCTTTTTGTTCTCTGAGCTCAGTGTTACCTAGTCTACTAAAATTGAGGATGGAAAAAGATTTTCAATCACTTTATCCCATTTAATTTTCATCGGAGATTATCAAAATGTATTAAAAGTTCACAAGTTTATTCCTCTAAATAAGTGACCCTTCCTTTATAAATGCTGAACGATAGGGACTCTTGGGTGGCTCAGTCGGTTAAGCGTCTGCCTTCAGCTCAGGTCATGATCTTAGGGTCCTGGGATCAAGCCCCACATCAGGCTCTTTGTTTGATGGGGAGCCTGCTTCTTCCTCTGCCCCTTCCCTTGCTCATGCTCTCTCTCTCTCTCTCTGACAAATAAATAAATAAAATCTTTAACAAAAATAAATGCTAAATGATAACCAAAATCTCTCCGTTTTTAGGTTATGGGATTGTAGCAGATTTTATACTTAATAGCCTCCCTGAAGCTTTCTCTCCTCCCCTTTTACTAAAACATAAGAGATGCAATATAAACAACATACTTTTGTAGCACAACTGAGCTCATAAAATAAGAGAAATTCCAAGGATCCAAAAATAAAGAGGGAACTAAACTTACGGTACTAGAACCTTTGCCATGTATGAACATAAAGTGTAATCTTAGTGAGGTGGAAGCTGTGGGGTCAGTACACATCTAGAGTCAGGGCATGAGATTTGGGGAGAGCTAACTGATTTGGAAACGAAACCCATTAAAGACAAATGTTTGAAGAATTAGATCATTAAAACAGAAACTAAAGAGAAGCCTCAGTGGCTCAGTTGGCTTAGGTCATGATCTCAGGGCCCTGGGATCGAGTCCCCCATTGGGCTCCCTGCTCAGTGGGGAGCCTGCTTCTCCTTCTCCCTCTGCCTGCTGCTCCCCCTGCTTGTGCTCTCTCTCTGACAAATAAAAAAATAAAATCTTTAAAAAAAATAGCAAACTATAAAAAATGAATAAACAATATTTGGTTGTTATGAGTTGATTTATGTCTTCCTCCAAATTAAGATGCTGAGGTCTTAATCTCTTGTTTGAGCCACAGTTTGTGGTACTTCGTCATGGCCACCCTAGCAAACTAATACATCTTCCAATAGGGAAAAGCCTGTGGTCTTGGAATCCCTTACCTTAAATAGTAACATAAAATCTGGGTACAGTATTGTGATGCTCCTTCAGTGAGATAGAGGGTTATACCATCTCTAGACTTTGTGCCACTCCAGGGATAAAGTCTTAACAAACGTGAACTCACAATTTAAGATTACAGACCCCAGAAGGAAACAATCCACCATAAACAAGCAGAAAAAGTAAATCATTGAGGAATCGTTGGTCTTTATATAAAAATAAGTTTAAAATGATTAAAGATATAAAGGCAGGAGGAAAAACAATATAAATATACATAGTGCAAAAAGTCATTTTTGAAAATGAAACAGAATCTGGAAATAAAAGAATAAAAAGAAAAATATTATAAAGCTGGAGACTACGTGCATTTGAGAAAAACAGTTAATTCAAAGCATATATATTGGAATTTGCCCTGATGCAACGAAGGATTAAAAGATGACAGTATGGTCCCTTTGCCACATCTGCTACGAGAATGAAGATCGTTTTCAGCAATCAGATTGTCAACATTCCAGAAAATGTCGACACCACTTTGAAGGGACGCACTGTTATTGTGAAGGGACCCAGAGGAGTGACTTCAATCACATCAGTGTAGCACTCAGTCTCCTTGGAAAGAAAAAGAAGAGGCTCCGAGTTAACAAATGATGGGAAATAGAAAAGAACTGGCCACTGTCTGAGGGATCTGCAGTCATGTACAGAACACCGTCAAGGGCGTTACACTGGGCTTCCTTACAAGATGAGGTCTGTGTATGCTCACGTCCCCATCAACGCTGTTATTCAGGGGAATGGTTCTCTTGTTGAAATCTGAAATTTCTTGGGTAAAAAATATATCCATAGGGTTCAGATGAGCCAGGGGTTGCTTGTTCAATATCTCAAGCCCAGAAAGATGAGTTAATTCTTGAAGGAAATGACCTTGAACTTGTATCAAACTCAGCTGCTTTGATTCGGTAAGTCACAACAGTTAAAAACAAGGATATCAGAAAATTTGGGGATGGTATCTATGCTTCTGAAAAAGGAACAGTTCGGCAGGCTGATGAATAAGATCTCAATTGCCTAGCTACAGAAGCAGCAAGATGCCAGATGATTTTTCAGACTTATTTGTGATATTTTAAAGATGCAGTAAAAGCTGTACTGATTTGGGGGAAAAAATGACAGCATGAAAGACAACTTAAAAGACAGTATAAAAGGATGAAAAATCCCAACACATTTCCACTGGCAATCCCAGAGAGGAGAAGAGAATGAATGGGAAAAGTAATATTTTAAAAATAAAGTGTTTGAGAGATTTTCCAAAATTCATATGAAGTTTTAGTTTTAGTAAGCCCACAATCTTAAATATGAGAAATTTTAAAAAATATATATAGAATAGGGAAATTTCAGTGCACCAAAGACAAAGATTACAACATAAAAATAACCTTAAAAATACAGATTATATACAAATAAATAACAATTAAACATTTAACAGGAACAAAAAAACCAGAATAAACTGTTACAACATCTAACAGTTAAAAACAAAGACATTTTCAGATAGAGATCACTGCTAAAATACCAGTGTGGAAAGAACTACTGAATTATATATTCAAAATGAGAGCTATCAAAAGTAACACAGATATGAAATGCACAGAGAATGGTAGCAAAGACATTGTTAAACATTTGAATAAATCTATAACGCATTGATTGTGTAATGCTAGAAAATTAATTGTAATGTCTCATTTGAAGGGATATTAAATAAAGTAGAACTAAATACCAGGCAAAAATAGCATGCAAGGTGCCTTGCAAGATGGAAGGGAATTAATCTGATTTAAAACATTTTCAGATATTTTTGCTGTTTTATTGTTGCTGTTCAGGAAGATATTAATATTCAAATGTGTTAAGTCAACTATTAATTTTTATCATTTGATTAACACTTAATAAAGTGACATATACCCTTTTAATAAATATATTTTCCCAAATTGATCACACCTGTGTAGCCAGCCCCAGATCAAGAAATAGAATATCAGGAGAACCACAAAGTCCTCCTTTATGCTTTCTTTCAGTCATTCTTTCCACGTGGAAAACCACCATTCAGATTTCTTTTTTAGTTTTCTGATAGCTTAGATTGCCCTATTTTGTCGTATAGTTGAATAGAATTACACTGTATGACTTTTTGACTTACCTTTTTCAAAATTCTATTTTCCCATATTCATTCATATTGTGCACAGCATTGTAGATTATTTGAATCGCTATTGTAACTTATTTTTGTGTCCGTGCATTATGACTTATCTGTACCTTTTTTTTTTTTAAGGGAGTGGGGAGGGGGCCGGTGAGAGAGGCAGAGAGAATCTTAAGCAGGCTCTATGCCCAGCATGGAGCCTGAGGTGGGGATCGATCTCACAACCCTGACACCACGACACTGAGCCAAAATCAAGCGTCGGTTGCTTAAGTGACTGAGCCACACAGGCGCCCCTATGTGTTCCTCTCTTGATGGATATTTGTGTCTAGTTTGGGAAGAATTGGGCCATTTGCACCATGCTACTATGAATATGTTTTTTATAAGCATATGGACACATTTCTTTTGGATTTATATCTAGGAGTGACATTGCTTGGTAACAGGGTAAGTGTATTTTTAACTTCTGTTGATGCTGACAAGCAGTTTTTTAAAATGCCAGTTTACACTCCCACCAGCAGTTTATGAGAATGTGGTTGCCCAGCAACATCCTCCCCAATACTTCATATTTTCTAATGTCTTTTACTTTAGTAAATCTGATAAATGTGTACTGATATTACATTGTGGTTTTAGTTTGCATTTCTCTGATGACTAATGAAGTTGAAGACCTTTTAATATAGTTATTAGACATTTGGATGTTCTTTGTGAAATGCTTGTTCAAGTCTGTGACTATTTTTCTTTGCGCTGTCTTTTTTCTTTTCTTTTTAAAGTTCATTATTATATCCTAGACTCACCGTAGTGGTGGATATGTGTATTGCAACTATTTTCTTCTTTGTTGATACTGTTGTCGCTTTCTTCATGGTGTCTAAATTTGTTATTTTTTAATGTCTAACAAATGACACCAAAACTTGCAGTTTAAAAAAGAATAATCAATTTAACCTATTATCAATCTTTGGCTGGACTCTGCTGGAAAGTCGATCTGGACTGAGACAGGCTCAGGTGACCTTGGTTGGCATCACACATGGGTCAGTGGCAAGCTTGGGGCTCACTCACTGTCAGTTTGTCACCCCAGTTCTTCAAGTGTCCTCTCATTCTCCAGCAGACTAGCTTCAGCCCATGAACATGGCAGCCCCAGGGTCTTGAGTGTAGTAAAGGACAAGCCCTGATGTACAAGAATGGCTGCTCATTTCCTCTTGCTTCATGTATTCTAGCATCTGATTTGGCCGAACAGAGTCATGTAGTCAACCTGGCTTCAAGAGGGGGGAAACAGATTCTACTTATAGATGAGAATCTTCAATGTCACATTGAAAGGATAAGGATGCGGGGAGAGAAAGAATATATCCCATTTTTACAAGCTACCATTGTCTGTCTCTGGTTACAATTATTAGGTGCTAACCTCAGGTAAAATACACTCACCTTTATCTATGATCCCCAAATTCTCATCAAATTACAGTATAAGGCTTAATGTCCAGAATTTTACAATCTGTATTTAATTTGACTGTAATGCCTCAGATATGGTTGCTGTTGATCTAAGAAATCCAAAGTATAAAACAAGTTATGGACTCCTGTCACAACCCACTATGCAGTGGTGATAAAACATCAAAATGACTGTAATAGACACTCCCATTCCAAAATGGGAAGGACGGGAAGCACACAGCAGTCTCTAGTTCCACAGGAGTTCTGAAATCTCACAAGGTAAAAGCTAACAACACACTCATCCTTGGGGGCAAGAAATACTCCTTGATCAAACCCTGATGCTGAGTCTTGGAAATGGGGGAAGGATATAATAGCAAAACTAAGAACGAAAGTCAATGAGATACAAGTAATTTCTTTTTTTTTTTTTTAAGATTTATTTATTTATTTGAGAGAGAGAGAATGGGGGAGGGGGGGCAGAGGGAAAGAGAATCCTAAGCAAACTCCATGCTGAACGTGGAGCCCTACAAGGGGCTCAATCTTTGAGATCATAACCTAAGCTGAAACTAAGGGTCAGATGCTTAACAGACTGTACCACCCAGGCCCCCACAAGTAATTTCAGTGGAGAGAATAACTGTATTTACAGTTGAGTGGCTGCTTTTTCTTGCTTTCAGGATTTACAGACTTGGGGACTTTGAGGTCTTTTTGAATTGTGACCAATCTTGGTCCCTTTTGGTCCAAGTTGATGGTCTTTTTGTGCTACAAGGCTTTTAAAATTATGTATCAGGATTTTTGCTTTAGGGAAGATGGAATAGATACAATTTTTACTTTTTCTCCTTATAAGTACAATTAAAAAACTTGAACATTATATATAAAACAAACATAAGACTCTGAAAGGTGGAGAGAAAGCAAACTGACTCAGGATGACTTCAAAATGATGGGGAATGGTTTGTCTGGATTTTCTTTTAGCCTCAAATCATCTGAACATGGAGCTGCAGAAGGCAGCAACCCTGAGATGTCAGAAGGTTCAGACTCAAAAAGCCCCCAAATGACTTCTCTCTCTAGCTGAAGAAGCAAGCAAGAAGCAGCTTGGCAAGACGGTAAACTTTTAGAAAATAACCGCTATAGTTAAGCAATCCTCCAAAGACAGAACTGTGGCCCCATCCCACTCATGCAGGCAGAGGCCAAAGGATCACCAGACTTCTACCCTGGCTGGGTAGTAACAGGCTGTGGGGAAAAGCCACGCTGAGGTGTTGTTGGAAAAGGATAAATAGGGAACCAGAATTTATGTAGCTTGTGGCCAGCTCTGTGATGTTATTATTCCACCTCAATCTTACAATAGTCACCTTTTAGTAAGGAGATAGTGTTCATTAACATTTAGTGTGAATATCATTATGCTAGAGTTTTCTGTCACCTTCTTAAAAGTTTTATTAGGAATATGTTTTCATGTTTTTTAATTTTTTAAATATATTTTTCTTCCATTTTGTGGAATTGTTTTATTAATGCTATTATTTATTTTTATCTTGAAGATCCCATTAAACAAATTATTTTCTATTACCTTGTTGTAAGGATTTACAAGAATAATTAAACTTTTTTTTCTCTCAACTTCAAGGGTCACATAGAATTTTATTTATACATACACACATTCACGTAAAAACACAACCATAAACAGTGTTTGTATATGTCTGTGTGTATATGACATATATAAGAGTAGGAAATGGCAGTGAAATGTTATAAGATTGGGAAGTAGAAATCGGTATTGGTTATATTTGTTGATTATAAATATGGTTGATTGGACTTTGCCATAAAATGTTTCCTTAATGGGGGGAGGCATCAGTTTACAGTGCCTTTGAACACCAATAACAATACATCCTGATAAATATGTATAAGACATGCATGACTGATATCAATGGTTCACAAATACAGAAGATTATCTATATGTAGATTTGGTAGATAATTTGAAATCTTGATACATCTTACCTTCCAAAACAAATTCTTGATAAATACCCTGAATTTATAAATGCATTCTGCCTTATTTTATTTTTAAAGAGTATATATAACCTAACCCAATCCTCCTTTAATTGTAGTTATATTTAAACTTCTTAAGTGTAATTAACAGGGATTATAACTCTTATAAATAAAATATGCTAGTATTTTAAATAGCATTAAGAAAATATTATTTTATAAAGTATAAATATGCATGCAATTAAATAACTTGCATTAATAATATACCTAGAAAATAGTGCTCCAAATGGATTATAGAAAGCATATGCGTTATAGCACAATAAAATTATGAACACTTAAGCACACTTAAGAATACCCACAAAATATTCAACCTTGAAGAACACAGCACAATAAGATTTTCTAAAGAATATAAGCAATAACAATTTGTTGGTTTCTCCTTGCTATTTCTAAATGTTTTTAAAGGTCAATTTTTCAGGGTCTCCATGAGATTTCATGGAATTTGGCGGTTCATAGATTTGACGGTATTTTTTCCTCATTGAGTATGGGTCTATGAAATCTAAATTGTCCCCAAGGTATTTTTGTCTTTGAATGAAGTTATTGCAAGTACTTTTTTCATTCTTGACATCTCCCTGCCTGACAGAAAAATCCACTATACAGAAGGCATAGAAATAAACATTGCCTCAAGAAAAATAATTATAAGCCATGGCTTAAATATTAGATACCAGGTTTGAATTTTAAAAAAGAAATAATTCTGCAATTGGCCTTTAAAGTAAGGTTCACAGTATTCTAACTACGACACAGAAAAACATAGTTATTTTCTCACTAATTTAAATAAATTTTAATGCATTGACATTTTTATTTAATAAAAGAAGATAATTTAGTTAATAAAAGCAGACTTCTCATTTACCAAAGAGATATAATAAAAGGAGATAGAGGTCTTGAGAGACTGTAAGAAAGTTCCTGATTATTTGGTTTCAGGGTTTTTTGTTAGATCTCTAAGGGAAAGGGTGAAGTAAATTCACAGAAAATAGCTCTGCACTCCACATTTGTTCCTAATATGCATCTCATAAAATAAAAACCTCTTTCAAATTTAGCCCAAGTCCTTTGGGAATTGAAGAAATTATATATCAATTTTAGAGTGAAAATGTTAGTAATAGGCAATGCAAAACTTTAAGTTTAATGATTATGCAATAAATTTGGATAATTTAATTAAACCAATTAAACAAAGAAAAAAGGTTTACAAATCACTCTAGTTACAGCTTCATACCATGCTCCCTCAGACAATGCTCCAATATGACTTTCATCGAATTTGCATTTAGATTCATATAAGAGTTTCTTGCACTAGGAGTTAAGTCACTCTCTTGAAAATGATCGAAAAGGTGTGTGTGTGCAACATTCTTCTATTGTTTTCTTGAGCATCTGCGTCCTTCATGCTGAGGAGGGCTGCATGAAAGCAGTCTCTCCCTTTTTAGCAGGCCATTTGCCTCAATTTTGTGGCTTAGAGTAAGAGTCCAGTTATTACATTACTTGAATGTGGTTTATTTCCTGTCCTATGGTCTTTACTTCCCCTTGAAATCAGAGCTGCGGAAACTGCAGAATGAGCCCTGGGGAGAAAGGGACAGTGTATATGGCAAAGAGCAACTTGATTAAAAAAAAAAAAGAAAGAAAGAAAAAAAAATAGATGTCCCTTTGTCCTTCAGAAAGGTATGCTTTAAAGTACTGTGGGAAATGCTAAGAAATATATTCTTTTTTTTTTTTTTTTTAAGATTTTATTTATTTATTTGACAGAGAGAGACACAGTCAGCGAGAGAGGGAACACAGCAGGGGGAGTGGGAGAGGAAGAAGCAGGCTCCCAGCGGAGGAGCCTGATGTGGGGCTCGGTCCCAGAATGCCGGGATCACACCCTGAGCCAAAGGCAGCCGCTTAAGGACTGAGCCACCCAGGCGCCCCTAAGAAATATATTCTAACTTCTTTAACGTCTTTTCGACAGAGGACATAGAAAGTGATCAGCATCTTTCTTTCTTTTGGCACTGACTTTTCCAGCACTGGTAGAGAGTATGTTTCTGAGTCGTTGTCCCCACTCTCCAATACACCATCCCCCCAGCCCCATGGATGCCTGGACATGTCCCCATCACAGAACTCGCCGGGGCACGTGTGAGCTTCACCGCTAACCCCATGGCCCCAAGGGGTCCTACAGAAAGAACCCCTCTGATTCGACTATTCATTATAATGCCTCTTTCACACAGGTTTCATTATCCTTAACAACAAAACCTACCTGTTGGAGGGGGATAGGGAGATAATATTCATGGCACAGAGATTAAGAAATGAATATTCAACTAAATCTGCAGCTCAAGGTGACTCTCAACACTATTGTAAACACATTTGGCATATTCACTGACATGACAACCAATAAATAAGCGTAGGTGCCAATTAAAAAAATTCTCTACGTTACACACCGTAATATTTCTTCTGATCCTTCTGCTTTCCCTCTACAACTGCTATTAAATGAACTATCAAAGCATTCTATAATCACTGTGTTCCTCCTATGCTTGCTTGCTCATCTCCTAATCCTACTTCGGTTTTGCCACCTCTATCACCCCATAAACCACTCAGGCCACAAAGACACTAAAGGCATTCCCTGAATTTTCTTTCCATTTTTGTTTTTTTTTTTTTTTGCAGGCCCTAGTTAACCACAACGTGCCAGTCCTCACTTGAAAAGCTTGCTTTCTGCTGCCAGTTTCTCCACAATTCTTTAGTTCCAGACTCCTTCTTAGAACATTCTTCTGTGATTTTTTGGGGGGGGGGGGGCGGGGGGATAGGTGGAATTACTCTTGCTGGTTCCTAATTATAAAATTACTTAAAAATTTTATACATAGTTACATATTTTTCCTCAACTATTATCTCCTCTCCTAGAGGTCATCCAAACTATAATGTTTACCTTTTTCAGTTCTTTAAAATGAATATCTAAAATGCTTCTCTAATGCTGAATTCTGTTATGTTGTTTAGCCATGTTTAAATGGCGTCTCCATCAAGAATACTGTTTGATTTTTGTTATGTGTCCATTGAAGTGGTGGCTTGATAAGAGATGTGGCAGAAAACAAAATGTTAGAATCACCTGTGGGATTTTTGAAATCAAATTTGAAACTAGTAAAAGTGAGTTGCCAGCATTTCTGTGAGACAGCCTGAGCCCATCACCTCAGGTTATCTCAAATACCCACAGAAGTACAAATAGCTTTACTAGAAGAACAGAGAGATTTAAGAGATCCCTGTAATCCCATTAAACGCATTCACACACCTGCTGTAAGTACTATTTCTTTATTGAGAACAGTCCTCAAAATGAAACTATTGTGTTAAGGTTCTCCTTTTCTCTAAAAAACCCACTTCGCATACACTTTCAGAATATGATCCATGTTGCTAATCAAGAGTATGACCCTTCTAAATTATTCGCACATTTCCATGAATGTCTCATGTCATTACCTATAACCATAACCATTACCATAACCAACCATTCATTTTTACTGAATGAAGACTTCTGTTACCACAGCCATTTGACATCACTATCATTAAACTCAAGAATTTCCCCTCACATGTCAGAGCCTTGGAGGTGGTGCCTACACATAAAATCATTTTATTTATTTGTTTACGTCTGCCCTTTTCAAGTCTGACTATAATTAGAAATCTTGTAGTAGAAGCTGTCTCCTTTACCTTTCTTGTGTTTTAAGAATTTTTCATTCTTATTTTTATAATTACATGACTTAAAATCCCCCCAACACCGGAGCTCCAGAAAGCTGTGAACTGATTCACTTGAAAAAGTGAAATCATTTCCATCTCCTTAGGTGAATATAAATCAAATGGTGCTCTGGTTTTAAAGCTCTCTTGACTTTTTTCTTCCTTTTACACTGCTTGCCTTTCTTTCCCTTGTTAGAGGTCACCTTCTGAAGTCAGACGCTTTATATTTTGGAATTGCATTCCTTATGACTCAGATACTGACAGTTTTACCCTTTTAATCTTTCTATCTGAATTCTTCCTTATCGTATTTTTTTTCTAAGTTTCATTGCGATTCTTTATGGCAGCTTTCAAAGCTGGATAGATACCAGAATCCAGGAGTCTTAAGAAAATATAGATTCTGTAATAATACCGAAGGAGTGGCTTGAGACCTAGCAGTTTATGTTCTTAGAAAGCTCTGCAAATGACAACAAAAGAGATAGTCGGTCTCAGGGCCAGCAACGTGAATTTAGAAATTACAGCTCAAGAAGAAAACCATACACTGTGGTTTTCAGCGTATGACATTCTGGCAACAAGCGGACGCATAATAGATAAGTTGCTATAATCAATGTCACCAGTCGTGGAAACTAGCATGTCTGGAACAACGTCCTTTCTTATTCCCCCATCTTCCGCCGCTGCAACAACTACTGCTGGGCCAGTAACGGACATCACTGCACTCTCAGCTGTGCCCCGGGGACAAGGTGCAGCGAGGTTTGAGACAGGTGATTCAGGGAACTTCTTCAGCCAATCTCTGCCCTTGACTTGGAGGGTTCCTCAGGTACCAGGCAATTGTCTCCGGTGAGTGGCTGCTAGATTCTGTATTCCAGTGCTGACTTCTAGATTTTATGCCCATTCCCCAATTTTCAGTCCATTCTCCTGAAAGCTTACATTCCGAGCAAGGACACGCCACTACCTGATTTTGATTTGCAAAGCCTTATTTCAAATCCATGTGCTTCTGTTTGAATTGTTCTGTTTCAGCTGATCTGCATTCTGAGTTTCTGGTCTAATATATATCTAACTCCCAGTACCTCTTTAAAGGTTGAATCTTTGACTTGCTCATGCCACTTTCTATTCTCAGTCCTTCCTTCTAATGATAGTCTGACTCTGTTACCAGTCACTACATTTTTACAAAAGGCCCATCTGCCTGGCCTTAGAGACTATTCCTTTTCTTTCTTTCTCTCTTTCTTTCTTTCTTTCTTTCTTTTCTTTTCTTTTCTTTCTTTTCTTTTCTTTTTTTTTTTTTTTTGTTAAAGATTGTATTTATTTATTTGTCAGGGACAGAGAGAGCAGAAGCAGGGGGAGCAACAGGCAGAGGGAGAAGCAGGATCTCCTCCGAGCAAGGAGCCTGATGCAGGACTCAATCCCAGGACCCTGGGATCATGACCTGAGCAAAGGCAGAAGCTTTACCGACTGAACCACCCAGGCACCCTCTAGAAACTATTTCTTTTCTTTTTTTTTTTTTTTTAAGATTTTATTTATTTATTTGACGGAGAGAGAGACAGCCAGCGAGAGAGGTAACACAAGCAGGGGGAGTGGGAGAGGAAGAAGCAGGCTCCCAGCGTAGGAGCCTGATGTGGGGCTCGATCCAGAACGCCGGGATCACGCTCTGAGCCTAACGCAGACGCTTAACGACTGAGCCACCCAGGCGCCCCTAGAAACTATTTCTTAATTTGAGTTCCCATCATCCTATTCAATGTACGTTTGTGACACAGAGTGTTTTGTATTGGACCCCCACAATGAATACTGCCTGAAATGGTTAGTTTAGGTAAAATCTCAAGTATTTTAAACTTGACCTCTTGGACAATTTTGTTGTAAGTTACCCTTGGTTAGGAGATCCCACCTTTGGCCAGAAGGTGAGGTTAACACTACTCACTAACTTTTTCTGAGAGTAAACAATGATGTCTCATTGAAAAATATGAATACACGAGGAAAAGTTTAATGTAGTATATGTTATTTGCCCTGCGCATTGTCATGGCCTTATCAAAATCATGTCCCCATGTGCTCCAAGTTAAGTAGTTCTTAATCTAGACTACCAAATAAATTAGGGAATGCAAACCGAGTTATCAGTTGAATTGGAAATACGGCGGAATCAGTTCTGCACAAAACACATATCCAGAAGACAGGAAAGTACCATCCAAAGGCAGTCTTGTGACAGCAGTAAATGGCAACAATTTATTGCCTTGTGGAATTATTAATAAAGCTCCTGCATAGTTTTCATGTACACATCCTCATTTTTAACGGGCAAAATTTGCAATGGATACACGCTGTGATCATGTACGGGTTAAGCTGTGAAGAGTCTTTTAAGAGGTTGTATGACTGCACAGCTGATGACTTCGATATCTTGATTGCAGTGTACCCTACATGCATATATCCACTTTTTCATCTGGAATTTAAAAGAATACTGAGTTTAAGCAATTACATCCTTCATAAAGAAATTTAAAATGCTCTTTTGGTAAATTTACTAAGGCAGATTGGCTTGCTGCTCAGCAACAAAGATTTAATACTTAATGAAATAACAGATGGCAGGCAATCATTTCAAAGGGGAAGGTCATGACTAATAGCATAAAGATAATTAATTGCATAGATGTGAGCCTTTGATACTGTCATGGCAAACACCAATCACCCTAGAATTTTTATAAAATATATTTTCTATTCAAGTTCCATGTTGTCTTATAAAGCTGGTAGAGACTGACCAAGAGAGCCAAACTTACGTGGGACTAAGACACCTTTAAATCCATGGGTCAGAGATAGAGTAAAATGTAGAGCAGGTGTATATGTAATATTAGGCAAGCAAGATTTTCTTATATGAATATGGGTAGACCTTTGAGTGATGTTGTAACTATTCTCAAACCACATTGTATTTTCCCAAATAATGGCATGAGGACAGGGGTGTGCTGTTGATTCTGTACATCTCTTTCCAAATCTCCATCATGTTAGTAGTTTGAAATTACCCATTGTGCAGGTTATACCATAGAAACAGACAACTGCTACACATTAGGGACTTGGGTGGGGGATTTATTATGAAACATCTATCATGACATTCACTACAAGTTGAGGAAGGTGAGGTGCACAGGGTAAGAATATCCTGATCCCAATGTGACAGCTGATAGTCTTTGCTGTATGAGGGAGAGGGCTGCATACAAAGGATGACATTTTTGCTTACTGTCTCCCAAGAATCCATACTATATGCTCACTAAGTTTCTCTTGTGAAGAGCTGAAAATAAATGTAAGGACTATGAAATGTGTTGGTCATTTCTTGCTGCCTTCAAAATGGTACCACAAGGGAGCTAGATTTCAGTCCCAGCCAGCACACTTGAACATGGAAAAGATATGGGACACCTGGGTGGCTCAGTTGGTTAAGCCTCTGCCTTTGGCTCAGGTCATGACCCTGGGGTCCTGGGATCAAGTCCACCATCAGGCTCCCTGCTCAGCAGGGAGTCTGCTTCTCCCTCTACTGCTCCCCCCTGCTCATGAGCTTTCTCTCTCAAATAAATAAATACAATTTAAAACAAACAAGCAAACACATGAAAGACAAATACAGCAAGTATATAACTTTGCTAGAGGAAGTCTTTTCTTTCTGTATCCAAGTAACTAGAAAAAGAGTGGATCAGGTAATCATGTATCCTGCTGACCTGCAAAAGCTAACTCATACCCCGAAGGCAGAACACTGATTAGCAAAATGTAGGATCCTGGATTTTGGAATCAGATATTACAATAGGGAACACCAGGGTTTCAAGAAGAATCTGGGAATCCTAACCCAACCTCCAAAGCAACTCTGGTTGCATGCTTCCTCCTAGGAGGGCCTAAATAGACATTTATTGCAATAAAAGTGCTGTATAATATTGATCTAGAGGAGCAAAGAGGAATGACGTTTTAAGCGCCCTGCTGGATTTTTATCAATTATTTCCTTGAGGTCATGGAATGAAAAGCCAGTGCAATTCTGATTTGAGAGCAAAGCTGGATATAATTTCTTGCACTACAAAATATCAAAAAAGTTCCTCAAAAAGAAATTGGCATCCAGCCAACTCAGTTTGAAGAGGCACGTATCACCAAGGAGGCTCAAAGCCAGGGACACACAAAACAAGATGTTTTACCAATTAAGGCCTTATTTGAGCCCAAGTGTTTGGCCTATTACAAAGTAGGATTCAAAGAAAGTGAAGGACTAAATCTAAATATTGCCATTCAAGTCTCTCTTGAAAGCAATTAATTAGAAATGTTTTACTGAAATAAGGTCTTCAGGG
This sequence comes from Ursus americanus, assembly GCF_024610735.1. NCBI lineage: Eukaryota > Metazoa > Chordata > Mammalia > Carnivora > Ursidae > Ursus > Ursus americanus. The sequence goes on along the minus strand of NC_142145.1, from coordinate 9,432,651 downwards.
TTATTCAGCTCATGAAATACTTAGTACTTATTCTTTGTGTTACTATTTTCAGATGTTAGCATCCAAGTGTTCCTTTCAATATCCCTGCTTTTCATCTATCCCCACTGTGAAGCTCCAGTGTGAGTGTCCTGTCCTTTTCATCAAGTAGCTTGATGCTAAGGGATTTCTTAAAAAGACTTAGAAAAAAAAAAAAAGTATTTCGTGACAATTAAAATTGTTTAAAATCTTAAAGAAGAATCTTTCATTTCAGTAATAGTGACTACAACTAAGAAAAGTCTGCCTACTTGGCACTGTTCGACTAGTTTCCATTTTGTCAATTCATCCTATTCTGTATTGAGTCATAGGGCTGTTTGCCCAACTTTGATGATTACATTTTAATTATTCCTTTACAAGTAATTAAGAAAGTAAGTAAATATCAAATGTTCTTTTAAAAAAAATCAATGAATGAACCTAAAAATAGTGAGACTAATGGCAAAGAGCATTCAGAAAACAGTCCCTTTATAGTATGATTGGGTCTGTGCATTCCAGTGTTAATAATTCCAAGGGTCAATTTGGATCTTCCCGAGGTCCGCTGCTTTTACAGTCAATGATTCCTTCTCTAAATCTAACTCTGAGTGATAAGTTGATGGGTATTCTGTGTACTCTTTCAGCATCCTGTTGGCTCTCTTTATTCAAGATACCCTTTTTAATGAGAGATCAATATTTCCAGGGTACATTTGCTTTCACTTCCTATACTCAGGAGTCTGGGCGACTCCACAGTCACTAATTTCATCACGAGCACAGTCTCCATCATCACGCAACCAACAAGAGCCTTCTGAGACCCTGCTTCATGCTCAGCACTGTGAAAATTGCTTTAGAAGACAAACTAATAAAAACTGAAAAATGGTATTATCTTCTTCAGAAGAGAGTAATCAACAGGGCGAAGTACATTACATTATACTGTTGGAGTTTTGGAGTTAGAGAATTTTTGAATTTCTGATGTGTTTCCAACAAGCTGGTTATTCAAACTCCCCCAGTTAATAAAACCAAACTTGTTCCTCAGCACTAAGAGATTGGACTATGTAGTGCATTTAGTATGTAGAACAGTTCCTAGTACAATTTACGTACTTACTATGGTCAGACAACAATCATTATTGATATAAATATATAATGTAAAGATCATCGAATGGGGAGAGAAAAACTGGTTTCTATATCCGAACCTACCATTTAGAAGTTTGCTTACTCTAATCATGGGGCCGGTCATTTAGCTTCTTTGATTCCCAGTATCCTTATCTCTAAAGTCAAAATTTGAGTAATTCATTGACCATTAATGTTTTTTCCAGTTTCTATGAGTCTCTGATTCTATATATATTCCATGTCCACTAAACAATAGCTTACAGGCACTCAAGACCTTTGAGATGGCTGTGTGAGTGTGGGTGTGTGGGTGCGTGTTGTGATCTCCTTGAAGGTTCCATTCTCATCTGCAGGTGTATGTCCAATATAATGCTCATATGAATGCCTGCACAGGTTTTGCATTTCATTTCAGACAGTCCATCTGTCCAGGATAGACTGCAGTCCATCTGCAGCCATGGCTCCCAGGGGACAACCTCTGTTCTCTGTGCTTTTTGTGCCTGGAGTTGAAGGAAATGGCTGTTTGGGGAATCTGCATGTGCCTTTTCAAATTAGGTGTCAAGGCAGCTTCTCAGTCCAAGGGAAGTTCTGGCTCCCCTTGCTCTTTGTTTTTTTTTTCTGAATATGCCCATGGAGACACAACACACTTATTTGTTTTCGCCTCCGCATTGCTGTGGTGCGCGCTAACAGCCCTCCGCCCCCGCAGCGCATAACCGAAATAGAACAAGACGGAATTCCTCTAGCTTTCCTCTTTCTTGATACCTGCAAGACCTTTTTTTTTTTTAATCTAGTTAATAATAATAATAATGATTGAAGAGGCAGAAGATGAAACTGACTGCAGAGTGAAATGACAAAGCTGAAGTTGTGGACGTCTGGACACCAGTTAACGTGGCTCGCAACCAGAGGGTCCTTGGAAGTCTTTGGATGTAGTTTCTGTCTACTGAGAGTGCAGCTCACGAAACCTTTAACGTTCTTTCCCTTCCTTGCCTCTCCCTAGCTTCTGCTAACCTCTTCCATCATTTAGTCACATGGGACTGAGAGGAGGACCCTCAGAAAAACTGTGTAACCTGTTGTGTTTTTAAAAATTCCTAATTACTCATTTTTGGCAATGGGAAAATGGGCTCTTGTTAACACTCTCTTTCCAGAATGTTTCTGGATTCCGACAACATTAATGTTTTTATTTCTCGTTTAATTCGTTGCGTATTTACCTCTACTAAAACCACTATTAATAATGAGCACCCATAATGCAAAGCTCTATGGTAAGCATTTTAATTTGTGTTTTCTCATTTAATTTTTACAACTTCCCTGTAAATCATATACTGTTATTATCTCACTTTGTAATCTTGTTCAAGGAGATAGAGAATGATTAGACGGCCTGAAAGATCAGAGGAGCTAGAGATGGACGTGGTACAGGACTCCTCCTGCCTCTGCAAATGCCCTGCCCTTCGTCCACCCCCACAGTCACGTGTAACCAGAGCAGGACAGACCCGGGCAGGCGGTGTTTGCATCCACCTCAACTCCTGGTGTCTTTATTTATTTATTGAGCCGTAAATTAACTTCATTCAGAAAATAACACTGTTAAACTGACGTTTGAATTTCCTCCCAAAATTTCAGGAAGTTATGAGTAATTTTTCCCCTTTTATGTGGGGTAAAAAATCCAGGTCTTTTGAGGAAAAACAAAATAAAACATCAATCCTCAAGAGATGAGCATTAAAATAACACAAGCTGGGTGAGCGTAAATAACCAATGTACGTTTGAATAGCAAATATTTAACGTATCCAGTCCTCATTTGTGTTTTTTTCACACTGTTTCTTTTGGTTTGTTTTCAAGATTAGATTTCTTTTTTTTTTGTGATCAAATTTGAAGTCAGACGTTTTGCTTAGACGGACCAGTTATTGAGTGTAGGGGCGTTTGCAGATCAAACAATGACCAGTAGGCTATTGGCTGTGTGGTAGGAAATAGGAAATGCTCTATAGAAATTAATTTGATGCAGTGTTTCTGGTGATTCTTTCACCAGCTTATCTAAGAGTAAGTGTGCCAGGTAAACAGAAACAATTTCTTCTAAACAATTATAGAGACTGAATGGATTCAAAAGAGAAAATATAATAAATCTACCTCAAATAAATTGGTTCAGTGGATTAATAAGCATATCATCAGAGATGTTTCTCAGAGTGTTTAACATTCTTCTTTTAGAATGCTGACTTTATTAAGGAATTAATATGAAAACATCAGGCAGATATCGCCGCCAACAACAATAAAGCTGGCTTGGCTTTCAGTTAAATATCCATGATTTGCCTCACTAAGCAAATTTCACTGTACTGTCAGGTTTTTAAAATATATCCTTGAGCACATCTCATAATTTTTGAAAGAGATTACAAACTAATTTGTTTCTTAGAAAGCATAATTTCCATGCATATTAAGAATGCTGATGCATTTTCAATAACTTAGGCTGTATTGATCAAGACCTTCCTACAGTGGGATTCTCCCTGTTCCCACTCAGTTTCATATGCTACAAGAATGATGATTTGAGGTCAACTTAGGAACATTCACTTCAAATGAGTGATATCTCTTTTTTTAATTTAAATTCAATTAATTAACATATAATGTATGTATGCTTCAGAGGTAGAGGTCAGTGATTCATCAGTCTTACATAATCAAGTGCCTTCCTTAATGTCCATCACCCAGTTACCCCATCCCCCCACCCCCGCCCCTCCAGCAACCCTGTTTGTTTCCTGTGATTAAGAGTCTCTTATGGTTTTGTCTCCCTCTCTGATTTTGTCTTGTTTTATTTTTTCCTTATTTTTTCTGATTTTTCCTATTATATTTCCTTATTTTTTCCTCTCTAACCCTACGATCCTGTTTTATTTCTTAAATTCCACATATGAGCGAGATAATATAATAATTGTCTTTCTCTGATTGACTTATTTTGCCTAGCATAATATCCTCTAGCTCCATCCATGTCGTTGCAAATGGCAGATTTCCTTTTTTTTTTTTTTGATGTCTGAGTAGTATTCCATTGTATATATGTACCATATCCTCTTTACCCATTCATCTGTCAATGGACATCTGTGTTCTTTCCACAGTTTGTTTTTCAGGGAGCCCAATAAGGGGCTGGAGGACCTGAGCCAAAGGCAGACACGTAACTGATTGAGCCACCCAGGCAACCCCTTAATGAGCAGTATCTTAACTGCAGAAATGTATTAACAAATTTGGCTTTTTTAAAGAACAGCTGTTGAACTTTTTATGCAAGCATTTCTCCCTCAATGTACCTGTTAAGAAAAGCATGATTTCATGGAATATGGTCATAAAATGTTAAATGTTAAAAAATGTCCTTTAAAAATTGAAAAGAAAAAGTCACAAGAATTCTAGAAAACTGAGAGAGAATACATTCCAGGTACCTTACGCAAGGCACTGTTATTAAATATGATCAGACTATTCAGATAAGACTTGCTGAATAAATTTGCATGTCTCTGGATGCATGTCTACCTAAAAATTAGAACACATATTTTTAACTAAATATTTTATTTTCTGATCCATTTCACCAATAGTCCTCAAAATTAATAAATTTATAGGAAGGAGAAGCAGAAAGACTACAGATGTGCTCAGATTATGAAATGTCCCAGAGTCTACCAGCAGTGCTGCTGACCTACCCCTTTCCCATCCCAGTACACTGGGCTCTTGGAGAACAATTGCGTTGCTGACCTTCTCCTCCAAAATCCACATGAGGTTAGGGAAAAACGAAACAGGGCAAAACAACTCAAGTTTTGGAAGTCACAAAGGTTTTATGCAAAATGGAATAAAACCAATTTTAATTTTAATCTAAGCGATTCAAAACCCTTCTGCCTCAAATGGTATTATTGTTTGTTTACCCAACAAATGGGATTATCATCTATCCATAGTCAGTAATACCAAGTTCCCGGCCAGAGCCTTGGAGCCATGAATAAGTGTGAGAATAAGTAATCTACTCATTAGAATAAGAATAAAGAGTAAGATTATACTACTCTAGCACCAGGACCATGATAAGTAAATAAAGGTAGACATTTTTATTTATCAAGCATCTACCTTTCACAAAAAAAAAAAAAGTCTCTGAGTTTTGCAATAAAATATAAACAAATGAGCCGTTCTTGTACTCTTCCAAGGTAAAACAAACATGCAAACAAAGAAACAAAACAGAAACCACCCTGAAATGTAGAAAGCATTCTCATACCATTTTCAGGACAAGATGGAGAATATTTTGCTAGTTTAGGGTACGGAATGAGTGTTGCTTAGAAAAACATTCTTCCATTTGAATGGGCCAGTTTTTAATTCAATGTTCTTTTTTTTTTTTCTCATTTTGACAGCAGTTTGTATGTTTAATTTTGCTCATTTAAATATAGTTTAAAAATGGGAGGAAGCAAGAATACAGAAATCATAGAGCCTGTAAAGAGTGGCAATTTCAACTCTAACAACAAATCCCCAATATATCAATATTCACATACTGTTCTTTTGACCTATATAATATTTATTATATTTTGGCTTTCCTACTATTATATACACAGGTTTTCAAAGTAGTTTCCCATGTTGGGAATATCTAAGCACTATAATTTCTCATTGTTTACCCATGAATTTTCATTAGCATCAGATTTTATTTCTAGAGGCCTCTAAACACTATCATGATAAACTCTGAGGTGAGGTGCTAAGAATATGGAGGCGAACTGGCAGGTAAAAATCTCAAAATTGTTATGGAGACGCCTGTTGTGGGTCTTTCAAGGGTCGCATTTTCCAACAAGTCTACCACCAAGAGTGACATGAACGCAGCTTTCAGGTCACTGGACTTTGTGTTCATGAAGAAGATGGACTTATATTGTTATATTATTTTATATTTATATTATATTTTTATTTATATTATATTTTATATTGTTTCCTTATTTTCATCACAAGAAGCCTTTGAAAGTAGGATGTGTATTTTTTATACCATCCAACCACGTGTAAATGAATGCCTCCCTTCAGGATATTAGTGCAGAAACTAGACATATCGACTTGCAGAGCACTTTCAGAACTCCCTGCTTTAGGGGTTTCTCCCGCTATCCAAAAGTCAAACATTCCTGTGTAACTTTTTTAAAACTGAAATGTTGTAGAACGAGGAAGTGATTATCATTTCGTGAAAGGGAAAATCCTCCTTAGATTTCTCTCAGTCAGGGACAACAGGTGCTGGTATAGGTCCCTCAGAAAAGTGAAGTAACCTAACGCCAGTTTTCGGTATTCTGGGTAAAGATGGGAAGTTGGGTTCTAGTCACAGCTGTTATCAACCAGCTTGTGACAATGAGCAAAATGCTTTAGTCGCCATGTGCTTTAGTTCCTTATGGGTAAAACGAGCAGAAAGGACAAAATCTCTAAGTCACTCCCAGTTCGAAAACATTTTAAGACTTTTAACTGGAAAGGTTTGAATACCCGAAACTTCTTTTTCCAACTCTTCCAAAATTCATCCCATTCAAAACTTTGTGTTGAATTAGTAGGATAGAGAAAACCATACAGGATTTATGGGAAGGAGGATATGATGGCCTTCTCCTTTGCTTTGATGCTGTTAGTGGCAAAAAAGGAAGGAATAAATACCATCTCAGGATTTTTAACCATCAACTGGTGGAACTCATTTCCCTGAGTCCTATGTTATTGTCACCAATTAGAGTCTGAGGTAAAAACTAGTCTCCTTGTAACATCCAGAGGTGCATACAGATGGTAGAAGATACAAAAGGATCGAGCTCTGATAGATCAATAGATACATAGTGTATTATGTTTGCTTTATAAATTCAATATGATTTCTTTGGAAGACATGAAAAAAAATAAGCCTGGGATAAAAATCTATGTCGTTTTACAACAAACCCCTAAATTTAAGGTGAACCCTTTACATAATTAGTGATCAACTAAACAAAATTCTTGGTAATTTCCAATTCGCACTCTGCAAAAGCCTAAACTTTGCCTGTGAATATTAATATGTCTGAATGTTAAAGCTGAAGTAAAGGACAGAGAAGATGCAAGACAATTTTCCTTGCAGACTGGAGTAGAGGATGGAAAGTCAGAGGTGGCTGTGGGATGGGGGGAAATAAATGCGGGCATTGTAAGAGAACAAGAATGGGAAGAAGGGATGAAGGCAGGAGAGACAAGAGGGTGAGAACTAATACATCTTGGTAAATTACAAAAATTGCTAAAGGCAAAGGAAATTATCTGTGAGCTACGAGCTGTTCGTAAAAATCTATTATTACTCTTATTTCCTTTTACTCTGAAGTGAATTTTCCTGCAGCATCAATTTATTATGTATATTATCTTCTCAGTTTTAACCTAATCATCTAGTAATTCTCATTACAATGGTGCTTTGTGCCTCTCCCCACCTCTCCAGTAGTCAGAGAATAGCAGCGCTATAGTCTTAACCAAATGCTGTTTGGTTGCTTCATTGAAGAATCTAAGTACAGATAAAGAACATATATTATGTTTGCCCATTTTACAGTTTCTAAAAATGGAAATGTGTGAAATGCAACAGGTACATCAATAAATGTTAGAGCGAGTCAATGAATAATAAAAAGCATATGCATGACTGTCAGTAAATCTAGCAAAATTAACAGTAAGGATCTTCAGAACTACCATACCATACCATACCATACCATACCAAACACATTTTTCTGTGACTTTGTGTAAACAACTCCTTAAGGAATGATGAGATTAATACTTACATTTGTCACCTGTCCATGATTCAATAGTGTAACTCAGGGGCTGGCAAACTCAGCCTCCTGGCTAAATCTATGCTACTGTCTGTTTCTGAAATGAAATTTTATTGGAATATAGCCATGCTTATTTACTTCTTGTCTGTGGGTCCTTTCGCACTAATATGGCGGAGTTCAATAGCTGAGACTACTCTGATGGCCTATAATGCCTGAAGGATCGACTACCTGGTCCTTTACAGGAAAAGTTTGCTGACCTCTGACATCCCCTCAGCGACAGAAGTGGCCTGTCTGTCCTGCCACTCTAACTGGTCACGTGTTTTAAGTTGATTCGGGTCAGAAGAAATGCCAAGGGGTTGGCAATGGCATGTGAGTATAAACAACTCTTATTTATTGAAAGCTTAGCGTGGACCAGCATCTGGGCAGTCTACATAAATTGTCACATTTAATCCTTACAATAAAGAGATAAATACTATTACTATTGCCATTTTATAGATGAGACAACTGGAGAGATTTTGTAGTTCACCTCTGTTTACCTACGTGTGTGGAAGCCAAGAATGGACTTGAAGTAATCGGATGATGAATCCATTTTAAACCTAAACAGAAAGATATTTGGGGGAAAAAGTTACTTTGTATCCTCATTTTCCTTATCTTGCTATCTTATAAAACTTGCAGCTGGGACAAGGCAACACAGAAAACACGGGCAGAGGCGTCTCTATGCAAAAATAATTATATAAGGTGAAGCTTAGGCTGCTGTGACCAAGACCACCCAAAGCGAAATGGCTTCCGGACACGGAAGTCCTTTACCTCGGATCTTCTACAGTCCCAGGTGAGGGGTACAGGTTGATGAGTAGCACTTTTCCACACTGCCCTTCAGAGAATTCGAATTGCTTCCAGCCACAGCTTTGCTCTGGACTAGGCGAATGATCTCTGCATGACAGGAGTTGGGTCGCAGACTTGCCCCTTCTCCAGGCTGCAGATTGGGAAAAGAGCATCCAGGAGCACACATTCATCGTCTCAGAGCTCATATTGGGAGGTGGCGCACTTGACCCCCACCCACACACACCAGGAGAATTTAGTCATACGGTTATCAACCTACCTGCAAAGAAAGCTGGGACATTCAGCCACGATCCTATTTCTACGGGAGAAGGGATGGATTTTTGGTTGACAAATAGTCATTTTCACAAAAGCAAAGGAGCAAAAATGTGGTCCTTTTCCATTTCACAGTGGGATAGCTGATCCATAGGCTTTGTGGTTCAGTTGTTCTCCAGCAGGCAAATCTTCATGATAGTGAGTGAGGGAGAGAAGAAGCAAGTGGACTGTTAGAGTTTGAACTGAAAGAGAATCGGATCGCACAGACCTCCCCTCGGGTCACCTCCCTTAGAACACCCTTGGATCATCCATCCATTAGTCTACATACATAAATATTTTGATTTTCAAATCTGTAGTATACCTAGGCTTTGTATTTTACATCTTTTTATAATCTCATTTTTCAAAGCTAATTGATAGTATTAGATTATAGTAACATAAAATATACAAATATATAATATATATACATATATTTTGAAGATTCATTTATTTGAGAGAAAGTGTCTGGGGGAGGGGCAGAGGGAGAGAGAGAAAGAGTCCTAAGCAGCCTCCCCTTTTGAGTGCAGAGCCCAGTGACCAGCACAGGACTCTATCCCAGGACCCTGAGACCATGACCTGAGAGAAAACCAAGAATCAAAGGCTTAACCAACTGGGCCACCGAGGCACCCCCACAGTATATTTTATACCATGCATACTTAAACATATTTTAAGTCTATTTACTAAGATTATATTAAGTAATATTTATTGTTTATTTTTCTTATGTGAAGGTTTTAAGATAATAAATGGTGACTTTTCTTCATTTGGGAGGCCTAATTCTTATTGTTGTACTACTATATTTTAATTTTTACTGTGCAATAGCAGAACAGAAAATCAGAGCTCTGAATATTTGGCGATGGAAAAGTTTGGAAAAGGTTTATAGATATCAAAACCCAGTTGAGACTTGAAGAGAAAATAAAAATAGCAACTACATAGAAGTGAAATACAAATAAACACTCATGCACACATTTCCTAAAGGAAATTAAGAAGCTCTGTGGTAATGAATATACAGAGTATAAGTGACTTTGTCCTTCTGATTAACAATGACATTTTCCTTTGCTTAAATAACTTAAGCTTAAACTGTCTACTCAAAGTCAACTGTGAGGTCTCTTTTATAAGAGCATTAATCCTATTCCTGAAGGCTCCAGAGTCATGAACTCGGCACCTTCCAAAGGTTCCACCTGCTAAATGCCATCGTACAAGGCAATAGGATCTCAACATATGAGTCTGGGGGACACAAACCAGAACATAGCAAATTCCTTACTCTTGCTGTAAATATGAAGCCTTAGTTAGACTAATGTAATAAAAATATCTAAGTCATGGGGCGCCTGGGTGGCACAGCGGTTAAGCGTCTGCCTTCAGCTCAGGGCGTGATCCTGGCGTTATGGTATCGAGCCCCACATCAGGCTCCTCTGCTATGAGCCTGCTTCTTCCTCTCCCACTCCTCCTGCTTGTGTTCCCTCTCTCACTGGCTGTCTCTATCTCTGTCAAATAAATAAATAAAATCTTTAAAAAAAAATATCTAAGTCAATTCCTCTTTAATGTTTACACTTTATAGGTTTTGACATCTTTTTCCTTGACATTTATAGTTTAGTCTCCTTCAAACTGTACAATTAGTAACTTATTTTGCATTGTATTCTTTGTCATAGAAAATAGCAAAGAACTATCTGAATGAAAATAAACTAATAAAAGCTGTTCCTAAAGGGAAAGAAAGGTCAGCTATACATTAAGAATAATTAGAACTTTCTAAAAAATATATTTATTTCTTTTATTTGGGGCCAGGGGAAGCAGTAATGATAATAACAAATCAACATGGTTTATGATAAAACACATAAATAGGAACTGGAATTTCCTTGTAGGATTGAAACCCTAGCTCTGCCACCACTTAACATACTCATTTCGGCCTTTGTTTCTCTAACTAAAAAGTAGTGTAATATCACTCCCTTATAGACTATTGTGCAAATTAAATAAATAATATAAATGCAGTGCTTAGAAAGGCATCAGGCACAGAATAAGCACTTAGCACTATAATATATGATTTATCACACTGAAAGTAAAATAGAATATGAAATTTGATAGTAATATTTAGACATTTCGGGAAAAATGAAAACCATCTGTGATCTCAAATCAATGTTTGCAATGAGAAAACTAAAATGATATCACTGAACAGTGATTTTGTGTCTCTCATTACTTGCCAGGACAGGAAAATCAATCAATTCCAGCTTAGCAGTTTCCTTATCTTTTTTTTCTTTTTTAAGATTTATTTATTTATTTTAGAGAGAGAGAGTGTGTGCACAAGTGGGGGAGGGGCAGAAGGCATGGAAGAGAGAGACTCTTAAGTAGGCTCCACACAGTGCAGAGCCTGACGCGAGGCTCAATCTCACAACCCTGAGATCATGACCTGAGCTGAAATCAAGTCAGTTGCTTAACCGACCGAGCCACCCAAGAGCCCCATTTCCTTATCTTTTTAAATAATTATATTCCATGAAACTAAATAATGAAAAAAAAAAATTCCAGCTCAGTTTGGACTTTCTGAACTTATTTCCCTAAAAAACAAACGAACAAACCAACCAACCAACCACAAAGAAATGCATAGGGTAATAACTTTCATTTTCTCTAAGTAAATATTGGGACGTTCTGCTCTGGTCAAAATATATTAAGGAAGTAAAAATTATTTGCTTCAATCTACATGACATTTTGATAGTATATTTTATCTCTGGAACACATACATGCACTATGCAACTCTCCAGAATGAGGAAGAGAAATACATACTGTAAGCAGAAATACTGGCATAAAAGGTCAAATTGATAGACTGTATTTATTTGGTCCTGAAAACGCATGGGTCTTCGTGGCCTCCAGTCTTGGGAGCATAGAACTAATGAGAAATGCAGTGGGATTGGAGGAAATGAGGGCACAGGACAAGCATTGACAGTTTCCATTCTCAGGTGACAACAGGAGGAATCCTAAAAAGTGCTTACAGGTCTGTCACTTTGGTTTTGTTTTCTTTCCTAATTTTTTTTTTTTTTTTTAGGGAAAACAGATGATTTCTGGGAGGACATGAAGATTTTTTTTTTATTTTTTTCTATTTATGTGACAGAGAGACAGCCAGCGAGAGAGGGAACACAGCAGGGGAGTGGGAGAGGAAGAAGCAGGCTCCCAGCAGAGGAGCCCCATGTGGGACTTGATCCTGGAACGCTGGGATCACGCCCCGAGCCAAAGGCAGACGCTTAACGACTGCACTACCCAGGAGCCCCTGGGAGGACATGAAGAGCAAACGAATACAAATAAATATGCTGTGTTCATTTTATAAAATACTTTACAATTTCCCAAAGCAACAATTTTTCATTCTTTGAGAAAGTACTGAGACTATACTAAACTATTAATAAAAATCATTTTTAGGATAACTTGTTTCTAATTTTCTATCTAGAAAAGACCAGACTGGGAATGAAAGTTTTAACATGTTAAATCACATCATTTGAAAGCAGCTCCAGTATATTACTGCATAGTGTGAAAAAAAAATGACAAAACAATGCTGAAATATAGTTACTCAAGTGAAATAAAAGAAAAGTATATTTTATATGTATGTATGAAAAACAATATTTCCTTAATAAAATCCTAAAATAGAATAGGTGCAAAAACAGTAAGATAGGTCATTGAAGAGAAAAAGATTTGCTATAGGAAGCACACTGAATACAGAAACATTCAGCCCATATATGGATTTTCTTGACACATTGGCATATGAAACTGTATGCATCTGTGTATGTGAATTATATCACTGATTTACACTTTTAGACAATGACCTAGGGAAAAAAAATCACATTTTCCCACATATCCTAAATTCTTCTCATATCCTTCCTATTCCATCTTTTCCACGTTTTAGAAAATACAAGCCATATTCCATTGTTTTAAATGAGAGAAATACATAAAAAATGAGAGACGGATGCAAAATTCAATCTCAGCAAATATCATGGAAACTCATCTGGCAAAAAGAATCTCTGCCTTATATGAAGATTTTACAGTAATTATCCACTAATTTAATTCTAAACAAAATTTTTCAGAACGGAGCAACATCGCACAGCATCACATATGGGTTACATTTTTTTTTCTAAACTGCCCTCAACAAGTTCTTTAAAATAAAGCATGAAATATTATTTGAAAAGTAGATCATGGATACAAACATCATTTGTTAAAGCAAGTACACAAGACAATTAAAAATAATGGCTGCCGACAGACTGTAGTCTTTCCAGAGCCAGGCGGGTGAGAGGGGCAGAGGCTCTTGAAACTCATAGGGGAGACAGGTGAACAAGAATGAAGGACCATAGGCAGGAAGGGGATTAAGGCTCGCAGCTCTCCCTTGTTCGAGCGCACAGGGAGGCAAGAGGTCTCTGTCGGGCACTAGAGGTTCAGGCAGCAGGTAGCTATGACTCTTCATCTGCCACCAGACACGAAGCCACAGAAAAGCAAAAGAAAGTCGAAATAACTATCGCCTTGCATTCATTTTGCTGGCAACTACGCAACTTTTCAAAACATGTGACTCCTTTTTTTTAAACTCTGTATTTTACAATCCTTGTTTGCCCAAACTTTTATTAGGACTATTTCAAACAGAAAAATAGAGAGGTTAATAAAATGAATATCCTCGTACCTGTTACTTTTATTTGATAGTTGTTAATATTTTACCATATTTGCTTCATCCTTTCTTGTTTGGTTGATTTTATCTAGAATTATTTTCTAGAGTTTTTCCTTCTCTGTGTATGTCAACAATGATGATTGCTCACCATGACACAATCGTTGCCTTATTATCTTTAGGGGTAATGATTCAGAAGCCATGCTGTATGTATTACCTTAAAAGCTTTGGAATTTTTATAGTAATTTTCCAACAAAAATGTTAGCATAAAGTAACTTTCCAATATTCATCTAAAGTAGTATTTGGCTACCTTTGGATGCCTTAATGACCTGGGACATTTTCCTTTTCGGAAAACTTTTATTCATAGAAAAAAAAATTAAGCATGCTTTTCATAATTACATCTTTCATGCATCTCAATACACCATCACTTGCTCCTTTGTTTCAACGACATGCACTTACCGAGGACTGTTGGACACAATTTTGTCACAGGCTTTTCCTCTTTCTTAGAAAGATATTATTCAACGAGACCCCCTTTGATAGGCATGTGTATTGTTTCCATTATTTTTTTATTAAAAATAGGGCTGCAGTTATTAATCATGTTCATATGTGATTTCACGCTCATGCAGGGATATATTTGGGATAGATTTTGAAAAGTCAACACTGGGTCCAAAGTTCATTGTCCCTAAATTGGCAAGATACTGAACAATTTCCTTCCCTAGAGTGGTACCATTTGACTGTTTCCTAAAACTTTGCCAACAGAAAGAGAAATGTTATCTAAAATTAATGTTAGTTTTATTTTGCATTTTTATTTCCCTTTATCTTTTCAAGGGGTGAAACAAACATTTTTTCATATGTTAAAAGGATATTTGAGCTTCTTTTTCTGTGAGTTGTCTTCTCATTTATTTTAATTGATTTTTCTCTGGACCATTTTTCTATATATTAGGAAAACAGTGGCCCCTTTTCTGTAATTTGTTGCTTGTCCTTTGATTTTATTTATATTTTCTATGATGATTTTAAAAGAATCCACCAATGATTTTCACTGTTGTGCATTAAAAAATTAAGTTTTTCATGCTTAAGTCATTTATCCTTTCATGTATTTGAATTCACTATCTTCTGCTCCAATTTTTATTTCTAACATGAAAACTTCTATAGCCTTATGAGGCTCACTTATTTTCTTCACAAGTTTTCCTCTTTTGTTGATGACATTTTCAATGAATAATGTGGGAAGACGATGGTGGTTGTGCAAAACATTTTTAAACAATGTAATCCAATTCAGAGTACAGAAAATTTTCCATTTGGATGACAAATTTTTAATAAAACTGGTATTAAGTCATTATAGCAAATGTTAATTTCATGCAAAGTCAGTAAAGAATATCTTTGTTATCTTGTTAATATTGACAAAATTTTTATTATGTTAAATTATTTACATTTTCAGCATTTTGTTTGATTTTAAAATTGTCTAGAATTTATTTGCCATATGATAAATTGTTGCATAATTTAGCAGCTTACAACAACCATTTTATTTTGCTCATGATTTTGTTTCCTAGGTACTTGAAAAGTCCTGAGCTGGGTCGTTCTTCCTGGAGTGTCTCATACCGCTATAATCACATTCCTCTTGGACAGCAATGATTGCCAATTCAACTTAGCTCAATGCTCAAGAAGGGCTATTCAAACACTGGCTGTCGATGCTGGCCATCTGCTGAAAGCTCAGCTGGGCTGTTGACCCCATCACCTACACATGGCCTTTGCAATGTGGCAGTCTTGCTGTAGTTAAATTATTCGCATCTTAAAAGTCATGTAACATCACTTCTTCCATACCCCATTGGTTGAAAAAAATCCACCCAGGTTCAAGAAGACAGGACATAGACCACAGTTCTCAATGGGTTGAGTGACAAGTTCTCATTATTGATTAGCATGTGTAAAGGGAGTTACTGTTTCAACTATCTTTGGAAAGGACAATCTGACACAAGAAGTTTCTGTTGGCATATATTTGGCAATACTATCATAAATCAATTTACATTTTTAAAATATTGAAAGACAAAGACAAATACATTTTCTATACAACTCGATCTGCACATTCCTTGGGTCTGAGGAACACAGATGTGCCGCTTTGTTACATCTCTTCATTGCTGCAATGATTAATTGGTTCACTTTTAACATGATCATGATTATGTTTTTCCACATATTTGATGACTTGGGCTACTATTTTACCTTTCTATCTTTTCCTGAAGCTTGGCCCTTAAGATAGGTCAATACGTATAACTGTCAATATAAATGCAGATGATTAGTTTTCCTATAAAATAATGACTTACTTATCAATATTGCCAAGAACAGAGAGGATTTATATTTAATTCAGATAAGTGATTGCTCCTACAGGAGTTTGGGGATGAGAACAGACAGGGGAAAAACATGATCCGATCTCTTCTGTAATGTATGTTGTTTTATTTTATAAAAGAAGACAGAAGTAAATATGACAAAATCTCAACCATTATAAATTCTGGATTATGAGAATACAGTGCTACTTTAGTAAATTTTAGTTACTCTCTCTGATTATATCTGTTTCCAAAAATTCTCAAAATAATAAGGAATGTTTGCAATAATCATGACTGCAAATGATAATTTTTCTTTAACATGTACAATTTTACTTTTTGTAAGATTTTTTTATTTATTTTTGGGAGGGGCGGGGGAAAGGGGCAAAGGGAAAAGGAAAGAGAAACTTAAGCAGATTGCACTGGGTGCAGAGCCTGACACGAGGCTCGATCCCATGACCCTGAGATTATGACCTGAGCTGAAACCAAGAGTCACACCCGGAACCGACTAAATCTCCCAGACACCCCTGTACAATTTTACTTTTTAAATACAAGGCATAATTTAAAATGAACTATTTTATTTTCATTTCACTTGTCTTTTAAGTAAATATATTCTGTTTTTTATTTTATGGAAATCATTTTCATACATTAGGAAAATAATTATCAAAATTTAACAAAATAATAGGTATTATATTTTCAATGTAACTCTATAGTAATATACATATATTTTGCAGACCAGTTCTACCAAAATAACTGCAGGTAGAACAATATTATTTTTCTTTTATCATTTCAACCTTAGCAGTCATGGCCCCTTGTGTTTGCATACAGTGCTTCCCTCTAATCTGTAAGACTTCCAGAATCAGAAGAGAGCCAGACTAATGACAATGATAAGACTCGTTGTGTCTGGAAAGCACTGATAATGCTCCACGTGCATTAATGACATCTGTGTAACAGAACACTGTGAGACTTTAAATGGATCTTGGAACCAGAAAACTGTAGCAAGCAATTTCCTGTTTTTCTGCAGTATGGAATGGGGCTTCTTTGCTGTTTACCTTCTGTTAGCTTCTGAAATCAATATGCATGGAAAAGCAGATCATTTTTAATAGGGTCACTTTATTAGATTAAGAGCTAAAATGTTATCCTAACTGAATACTGATTTGTTCTCAAATATATAAATATAAATAGCTTCCTCTAGAGGGGTCATTTTGATCAATACTGAGTCAGCCATAGGCTCTTTTTGTACAGGTAATGGAATAATGGTAAACGGTGTTATGAGCCAAGAATTTTAACTGCGTTAATGGTGGCTAGTGCTCCAGAACCGAGAGAAAAATAGAAAATGACCTAAAAAAAGTAAAGTTTAATTCCACGAACTGTCAAAATTTAGCAGACATTTTGTAGCATTACTTAGGGTACACCTCCAAATATATTTTAGCTTCTAAACATAAACGTTCAACTATTTTACTTTATAATTTTTATATACCTTTCCAAATGAGTTATTTTTGCAAAATAATCTTCTCATCTATAACTTACTGCAAATTTTAGACCACGTATTGAGAGTGATTCTTTTTTTTTCTTTAAGATTTTATTTATTTATTTGAGAGAGAGAGAGCAAGCAGGAGCAGCGAGGAGGGGCAGAGGGAGAGGGAGAAACAGATTTCCCGCTGAGCAAGGAGCCTGATATGTGGCTTGATCCTGGGACTCTGAGATCATGATCTGAGCCAAAGGCAGATGCTCAACTGACTGAGCCACCCAGGTGCCCAGAGAATGATTCTTTAATTAAAGAAAAGGGCCAGTTTTTGACCTTATACTGCCCAGGTCCTCCATCATCTAGTAGTAATGGTGGGCATTTATAGACTGTTTATTATGTGCCCACAACTGACCCATAGTCCAACACATTATATGCACACTTCCCTCCACCATCACCATCATTTTTTAAAACAGATCAGGCAGTTATAAGATTTGGCAAAGTACACAGCTGTTAATCTGTGCGGTGCAAATTCAAACTCAAGTCCCAAGTCTAAACACTATGATCTTCAATCCTGCTTTGTATCATTAAGCAATCTGGCTTCTTCATTAAATCCCAAAGCCCAGCACTGCTTTTCCCACAAGTAGCTATTTATCACTCTGTGCTTCTCTTTCCACTCTTACTTCTGAAAGAGTCTATCCACACCATTCTCTTCAGATTTCACACAAACCATTCGGCATCACTCTCTTCGATTCTAGTCTGTCTGCTCTTAGATTCACGTGTCCGGATCACATCACCACGTGGATAACTGGCGTTGTCTCAAAGTGAACATGCTTCAGATCAAACACATTTCTCCCTTTGCAGTACCATCTTTTCTATTAATATTTTATCTTTATCAAAGCCCTAGAGGCTTAAAAATCTCTGTATTCTTTCAAGTTGGTTAAGGTAGAAAGAGATATGGAGTATGCACACTGGGTTTATTGCCTGACTCTTGCTGTGACTGAGTTCATGGTATGTGCCAGGCAAAGTTCCTGCTTTCCTGGGGTTAATTATGCCTTGGCTGGAGAAATAGATTTGAACATGTAAATACACAAATACCTGCGTAATTCAAACTTAAACAACTGCTATGAAAATTTCACATTTCTGTTAAATGGTACAACAAGGAGACTTTAATATGGAAAAAAATATTAAAAGATATGCAACATATCTCAAAGCAGTGACATCTAAACAGTGACTTGGGTGATGACTACAATGTAGTGGATTGAGCGGGGGGCAGCGTGTGTGTGCATGTGTGTGTGTGCGTGCGAGTGTATACATGTGCGTGTGGTCTCTGTGTGGGTATGTACAGTGGGGGACTGCGTGTGTGTGCATATGTGTGCATGTTTGTGTGGTGTGTGTGTGTGTATGTGGCCTGTGTGTGCACGTGCGTAGTGTGTGACAGCGTTGTGTACATGTGTGTGCACGTGTGTGCATGTGTGTGTGCATGTGAGTGTGTCTTTAGTTGGATAAGATGGAAAGACTTCTGAAGAATGATTCCCCGGTATTTTCCTTTCACACTTAACTTTGCAGATGGTGGTGCCTTTCACTGAGCACTGGAGAGGAAAAGAGGATAAAGACAATAATGACAATAATTCCGTCTTTCTTGAAATGATGTTCTTCACAGATATTCCTACTGTTAGAATTCTTATCCAGGATCGAAATCTCATATCTCATCTCACGTCTGCATGATTAAAAAGAAACAACCAACTCACTTTTAGTTTTAACTTTTCTTCATCTGCCACTTCCATATCCCTCACCATGCAATTTGACATGGTTTGACCTACAGAAGGTATCATGGGTTCCTATTATTTTAGGGTAATAGATGTTTGTTTCCAGTGTCCTTGATCAACTGATCCTGCATGAATTGTGTCTTCAGTCCCTTTCTTCTCTCCACGGTGATGAGGCTGCAATCACAATATTTTTCACTTCTTAATATATATGATTCCCATCTCCTGGGAACTGATTAGGCTTTTCATACTACCCCCAATAGACCCCCACACAC
The DNA here is from genome assembly GCF_024610735.1 of Ursus americanus. Classification (NCBI taxonomy): domain Eukaryota; kingdom Metazoa; phylum Chordata; class Mammalia; order Carnivora; family Ursidae; genus Ursus; species Ursus americanus. The sequence continues at coordinate 9,413,285 of NC_142145.1, read as the reverse complement.
CTCTTCTTTCCTTAGGAAAGCCATGTTTATCTTTCAGGTCTCAGCTTACATATCCTTGAGACAGTTTCCCTCATTCTGTCCAACCTAAATTATGCTCCCTCATTGTATCTTAAATTTTCTTTGTTAGCAATCATTGTTGTAAAGTATAATTATGCATTTATTTGTGTATTTGTATATTTAAAGTATATTTTCCCCAGCTAGAGTATTACCGAGCACTATGAGAAAAGAAGCTCTAGCTACCTGTTTTATTACCAGGGTCCAATACACACCCACTCCTCAATAATAGATGAAGAAGCTTGAGAAAGGCATATTTTATGGTCTCTTCATGTATAACATGTGTTTATTTGTCTTTGCACAAGTCTGACTGTATGAATCTTTTTGTCAGAAATACTCTCTATTGTACCTCTACCCACTCTATATTCTACCCATTCTTTAAAATTCTAACCATGTTCAGATGCTTCATAAACTCTAACAGGAAGTCTCAAACACATTTTCTTCCTACCAATTTCTATGTCTCTTGCAGTCCATATCATACCATTAAATAATTATCCATACGTTTTTCTCTGTTTCCCTCCCTAAACTTTGAACATGTGGTTGATACCCTATGAACTCTACTTTTTATATCTCTCAATACCTACAGAACTACCTGAGATAAATGGTGCTTTATAAGGATTTTTATTTTAATTTTTAAAAATTTTACTTTATCTGTCATGACATTTAAGATCTGAAAAAAGTAAAGAAATTAGCAGGCCCAACAGTTGTATTAATTAAGGTCTCTAAAAGAAAATTTACATATTCAATAGAGGAATTGAGGAAAGTGATGGAGAGACAAACTACAAATGAAATCAACAAGGGGTGACAAAATGTACCCTGTAACCAGCCTGAGGGACAAGGAGAGGAAACAATTACCAACATGTGGAGTGAGAGCCCTAGCTCTTGCTTTCAGCAATGGGAGATGACCATCTGATAGGAGCTGTGGTCTCCAGGAAAGGAATGGAGCGACTGATAACCCTTAGCCCAGCAAGCAAGAGACCCAGGGGAAAGACACCATTCTCATTCTCCTTTCACACCTAATCTTCAGCTAGTGATTCCCAATGGCTGAACTTAAACTAAAGCCAGAGAGTAAATTCCCTTTGTTGTCATAATGGTCAACCACCCAGGAAATGGAGCAAAGTGGAGATAGTCTGAAGGCACAAAGAAGATATCCAGGACATTGACATTTTAGTTTGGTACGGTCTGCTGGCTGTAACACAGAGGCCCTGATATACATTGTATCAAGCAAGACAGAACTTTGTTTTTCTCCTTTATAACTCTCTAAAGGTAAATGGGCCAGCCAGCACTGGTAGCACTCCTCTGCCCTTCTAATCACAAAGCCTCCACCTCGGTGTCCAAAGTGGCTACTCCAGATCCTGCCACTAGTCTTCATCCCAGGCAGAGAGAATGAGGAAAGAGCCAGCAAGCACATTGCTTCAGAGAGCTTGGTGTGAAAGAGGCACCTGTCACTTCTCACATCCCATTGTCCCATCCAAAGTCATCTGCTGTAAGAAGACTGGGATAAGTCTTAGGGATTTTACTCCTGAAGCAAAAAAGAAAGAACTAGTGCCGGTGGGAAACTATCAAAGGTGCTCCAGCCCAAAGAAACGCCATGCGTGACGATACTAAGACAGAAAAAAGCTTGTTTGAGCACATTTATGCCTGAAGAGAATAATGACTAGTAGCATTTGTAAATAAGCATACCCATCACCCTTTACTGAAGTTTACACATTCTCTCATATACTGTGCACAATAATTCTTCCAAAGTGCCTTACTATGAACAATCAACTTTGCTACATGGCAAATAAAATGCATGTACTAAACTTATATATTGGGTTTATTGCTTCAATCAAATAAACCTCAGAGCAAATTTAATTGGATGTACTTCTAACGACATGCATAATTGTCTTTGTGCTACATGCTAATAAAGCAGATGTAAGTGAAATGCCATTTCCAAATAATACTAATTATACTCATTTAGGTGGAAAACCAGATTACATATTTAATTCTCTGATATCTCTAATAGACATTCTCACTATGATTATTTGACTCTCCTCAACATCTTTGTGAGGCAAAGCTGACTCTGACATCAATGGTGGGATTTTACCATCTTTGAGGATAGATTTATTTAACACATGACTCTGAGTTTCTTGTGCGCATTTCATATTAGTGGTTGCCTCCTACACCTGTCATATCTCTAAGGGATCATTACATTGTCTTGCCCGCTTACCAGGGTAAAGAGTAAAGCTAGGATGGATAAAGGACACAGATTTAGGAAGAGGCAATGGATGGATAGGAAGTCAGTCCTTGCAACCTTTCCTCTCACATTCCATCGTCCTTCGTCTCTAAGCCCTGCTAGCTCAGTCAGTCATCCTTAGGTCCTCAGGCACAGTATAATCACAGGACCCTTTCTCAAAAGTGTCTGCACTAATTGCAGGGCTTGAAATGTCAAATGATATATTAAGTCATTTCTTAATTAGAGATAAAAATCCAGAGTATGCAAATCTCTGAAAAAGTTAATAAATTATAAAGTAGGAACCTGACTTACTATGTAATTGACAAAATCAGATGCCTTCCTGCAAAGGGGAGTGTAGCAGGAAGCAGTAAATCGCTGGTGCTTGAAGGGTAGGGGCTTTGGCCTTTGAGGAGTAAATGGAATAAGAAGAGATCTAAATAAAAATCACCCATTCTATAATGGGTTCTTAAATTGTGCCTGTTCTTCCGTACGTAGACATAGGTACCTAGTTACATATACACAAAATCGTATTGTTAGTTTTTCTCATCCATTTACATTTTAAACACTGTGTTTGAGATATTCTTTAGGAATTCCAAATCTTTGAAATTCTGAATGTGTTGTGCTAGTTGATTTCATTAACAACCAATAAATGCTAGGCACATAGCATTTACGTGTTTTCCCATACGTATCCCTTGTATGTGATCATTGATTTTGCTCATGACTGCAATTGCTGTGTTTCAGTTTTCAGGTAATCATGACCGGTCATTCTATTTTAGTATTTCATATGTAAGTGAACATGTTAGGAAAATATGGTCGACTGCTGAGCCACTTAATATACTGTGTTTGCCGTACTGAACAGCTCTGCTATTATCTCTGGAATCAAGAACCACCTCATTTTTTGTCTTGTCATTTCCTGTGTTCCTTTCCATATTCCATCCCCCCAAAGAGCTGACAGAGTTATAACAGCCTAATTTGTTTGAGCAAAGCGGGTTCTCCGACACTTCCATTTTTTAAATTATTCTCTTCCTCATGGTTCACCCTAAGCTTTTTGTACCGTTGTTGCACTGGTGTTTCCTTTCTCTGTCAAATATAAATGTCCCCCATAGGTGGTATCTCTCATGTACTGAATACCAAGTCTTTCTTTTTTCTTAGATAACAATCTTTTAGATAAAAACATCCTCCTTTGTCCGAATGAGAAAGTCAACATGTGAAGTAATTATTTGTTGAATTTCTATTTGAAGCTGCCATTATTCTACCCTTCTTTCAACGTATGAAAATATACCTCATTTTCTAATTGGGCTACAGACTATACAGTCCTAAGAACTATTCCCCTATATGTCCAACTGGTCCACAAGTTTCCAAGAAGCATGTCAATTTGGGTTTTTGTGTGTGTGTGTGTGTGTGTGTGTGTGATATACTTAAACACCTGTATGTTATTAAGACTAGAAGGCCCAAATAATTTATATTTATTACATGTAGTGAGGTTGTATTATAAATCTAAGTTGATTGATCATGGTGGAAAGTTCTTTGGAATCTCAATTATATGACTCAAATCTTTATCTTTGAAGAAAAAAAGCATTATAATGTAATACACTGAGCAAAAATGATAGATGATAGATGATAGATAGATAGATAGATAGATAGATGATAGATAGACAAATACAGAATGTCATCCAATAGTCAATACTTAATATATAACTCTTAGAAAGGAAACTTATTTATGATTTTAACAGGTAAGATACACATACTTAGCCAATTTGCACTGAATTGTACTTAGTTTTTAAGGAATATTTATTATAGGACGTAGGAATGTTTTGAAAAATAGAAGTATCAAACTCAAGTAAAATTTTAAACTTGCCAGAACTGACATCTCCTAATTCTGTTAAGCTCTTTAGATTGCCAAATTGTTACAGAAATTAAATATATGCTATTGTTTCTTATAAATGCAAATAGGAAGTACCATTTGTCAATGAATCACTATTCATTAATGTGGTAGACATATTATTTATTCAAAATTCAGTTTGAGATATTCATCCTTCAGCAGCTTTTTCTCTTCCCGGCATAAGTCAGTAGCTTCTTCTTGGTGTTTCTACCTTTTTTTTAGAATATCCCATACAATTTGTTTATGTATCTATGCATATCCTATTTATCCATGTAGGAAAGAGAAATACTAGTTATTCCTGCATGAGGCACTGGTGACTAGCAGAAACTACACCCGAATAGTTACTTAGGGTAATTTAGTTGAGGGCTATGTCCTTGAGATTCTGTGCTTCAGAAACACAAGCAACAGATTTATCAGCTCATTGTAATTTCTCTTAATCTGTAAAAAGGTTTGTCCAATGGCTCATAGTTAGATGCATCCATTACCAGTATTTCTCCATGCTTTCCTAGACACTGCCTGCTCATCTAACAACCAGATTTTTTTTTTTAATTTTTAGTTGCAGTTGTGAACTCATAAAATACATTCACCTTAAATGTAAATCTTTGACCTTAGAAGGGTATAAAAGACCACCTCTAAATGAGACTAGAATTTCCTGGAGACTAATATATTTTATGACTATATTGGAGGTTCACAAATGGGAAAGAATTATGTACCTGGTGAGTATGAGAGGATATTGAAAGCTTTGCCTGGATATCTCAGACTGTTTTGCTATTTGCAAGTACTTTCATTTCTCTGCTATGTTGAATCTTTTGCTTTTGTTAGAGCCTGTGTGAGTATACAGGAATAATTGTTGCAACTAGTGCAGTTGGCAGGATTATTGAAACAACTCCAGATTTAATTTAAATATGTCTAAGGCTTTGTTTGGGAGGAAGAAAAGGAAGAAAGGGAAGAATAAATCATGTCTAATGCCAGATTGGCCCTTGAGCCATCCCTGATTTAAGGTTGCCCAAGTGTTATGATCAATTAAGGAAAATGGAATAGAGAAGTGATAAATCCTGTGTTGGGGGAAATAGTAAAATGGATAAAGAACAAGATGTAAGCCAAGGACAAAACTGTCCAAAAATTTGGTTCCTTGGCTGCTTTGGGCTGTGTTAATGAAAGTCAAAATGGAGCCAGTTACCCCAAGTATTTGAAACTGCCTACTGGAGTATAAATTATAATTCCAGTTAGGAGTTAAAATATTATTCTAAAGGGAATTTGTAAACCTATCATGTCATAATAGATGTGACTCACTCCACCCCTCATTATTCAAAATCTTATCAAGATAAGAGATCTGAATATTAACTCGTGAGACTAGGGGTTATTCTGTCAAAGAACTGGCTCATTTTGTGGACAGATATAAACAGCTTCCAGAGGACTCTTGCTACAGTAAATTTTACATGTTTTTAACCAAGGCAAATTTTACTGGCTCCGCCACAATTGAAAGGAGAGGGAATTTGACTTAATACAGGATCCTCAGTAGGCAACTACATTCATCACCATGTGTGTGGGATGGATGATTCCCTTAATTTTATCCCTAATTTACTAACCTATATCAAAGAAAGAGTTAGAATAAAGTATAAGGAGAAGGAAAACTGCTTTATTCTTTTTAAATATGTAAATATGCTGAGAATACAAGCAGTTTCAGAATGGTTATGTTGATGATTCTTAAATGGAGATGACTTTGTTCCCCAGGGACATATGGCAAAATCTGGAGACCGATGTAAACATTTTTTGAGTTGTTATTAAAAAAAATCTTTCTAGTTAAAAAAGAAGGAAATGCATCAGGAAGATTATACCCAGCAGAAATCTTTAGAAGTTTGGAAGGCATCAATGACGTGGCTACTGATGTGTTGATGGCCCAGTATCCAAGATTAGGTGCCCAAATGGTAAACATCCCCTATTAATTCTGCAGACTCCACAAGAACCACAAGAACCTCAGTTGATCTGTTCTCCACATACCAGCGTTCCTAAGGTTACGAAATCTCAGAAAAATGCGAACTGTAAATCTGAATTGTTTGAGGCAAAACCAGTGAAGATGGAATGGGATGATAAAGAGGGCTACCATTTTGAATAATGGGGTGGGCAAGATTCCTTGGTACAAAATCAGTCACGTTAGTGTGGAAAATGGTATGGGTGTGTAGAGAATTGGCATTACTGGACAGAGCCCAATGTACATTCCCTAAATCTGTAATAGAGTTTAGAGGATAATGTGATGAAGTTTGAAGATTGTAGTGATTTGACCATGAAACACTTTTTTTGGTTTTTGTTGTTGTTGTTTTGTTTTTTTTGAAAGAGAGAGTGAACACACACATTGTGGGGGGAGGAGAAAAGGAGAGAGTCTTAAGCAGGCTCCACACTCAACGTGGAGCCTGACTTGGGGATCAATCTCATGACCCTGAAGTCATGACATGAGCTGAAATCAAGAATCGGAGGCTTAACCCACTGTGCCACCCAGGTACCCCTGACTGAAAAGTTTAAAGGGGAAGTATGGCCCGAAGGAGGAGTTTGTGAAAGAAAGTTGTGCGTGATTGTTTCGATACCTCTTCCTGAACTCCTCAGTGAAAGCTTTTGATATGTGAATGTCTCTTCCCTTATAGATATCGTTGGGGAAAGTGTCATCCTTCATATCTGCAGTTTATATCCTTTTAGTTGAATATTTCTGATGGGAACCTTTAGAATTACCAAGGGCCACTCAATTAGATACTTTGAAACAATATAGATTATCCAAGGAGGGATGGGGAGATTAAGGGTTTTCAGCTCTTACTCAGGAAGTGTTAGAGCAGATACTTGAAGAGTTTACTCACTAGTCTACTATAGCCTGCAATATAACAGTTGACAGATCTTGGGATGCTTCCAAAGGTGTCAACTACACTAGAAATGATGTTAAATCAAGGTATGCCACAAACCGAAGAACACTAGTGTTTTCTTGTTATCCATTTAGCTAATGCTGTCTTTCAACTCTGACCCCAGAAGAAAGTCAAAGCAAATTTGCATTCATGTAGCTTGGCCAGGAACACATTTTTACTGTGTTCCCACAAAGATATTTATATTCTCTGGCTTGTTGACATAACCTGGTAAAGGAAAAGTACCAGAAACATTTTGATGCTATAATGATGATATCTCAATCTTACAATCAAGTGAAGACTGAATTAAAAATTTGGAGTAACCATAGACTGACTACGCAGGGACGGTTGCTTCACTTCACAGACATACAAGACGTGTGCACGTATAAGGTGTGGGAAATCTCTTAGGAAGAACCTGGGCATGAGTCGCCATGGAGACATTTCTCAAAGAGAAATAAATTATTTCGGTCAGCACATTAAAAAGAGGTGCAGACACTGACTGGGTTTCTTTATTTTTGAAGAATGATATACTTATTAGGGGTTCTACTACTCCCCTTTAATTGTTGGGGATCCTTAAAAGACATTGCATTTTACTTACTGTAGTTTGGAGGCTGCTGAGCAACACTTGTTCTGGAATGCTACTGCATTGTGTCCTGGTGAGGGTCACATTCTGACAAAATTTAAAAAAGAGAAGATAAATTTCCTCAATGGGCGGAATTATTAGTGGTGTTCTTCTAGGATCAGAGGAAATAAATTATTATAATAATAGTAACATTATAGTATTGACTTATACTAATTATTTTTCAATAAGAATTGGTCTGGCGCTATGGTTTAGACAATGGTCCTTGAATGATTAAAGGATAAATGGCATATTTATTGAAGATGCTATAGTTTGGAAACTGTTATAGAAGAAACATTTGAGTGGTGTGTATAAGGAGAAAATTCTCCTTCTGAATGTAGCAAGGTCTGGAAGCAACAAGGGGTGTCATCATCTGCTCTTTGAAAGTAGCATTCTAGGTACATAAAATGAGCACTCATGGAGGAAATTAAGCAATGTACATTTCCTATCATGTCCCTCAAAAGCGAGAAAATTGACTAAAATTGTTATGTTTCTTACTAGGGGAAAAAATAACAACAAAACAGCAGACACTAAACTCCATCATGGGCCAAACCATAAAGATCTGAACAAGTCCAGCACGGACAGGTGGATTGTATCAGTCTGTTATCCAAAGTCTTTCGTGGATACCTATGGGTCTTGAATAAAGACTCATTCTGGATTTGGATTTGCATTCTCTGCAATGTAAGCCGATGTCTCCAACATTACTACTTGATTAAAACAGAAAATATTATTTTAATTTGTAATCCCTGTTTCAGTGTAAAGAAATTCATTTACTGTGGGTGCAGGGGTATACTAATCTGTAAAAGCATCCCGTACAAACTATCATACACCTTATCATGTATAACATAGTGGAGTGTTTGAAAATGAGAGTTACTAAAACCATGCTTACAAAATTGAGGGATAATAAGTGTCTGAAAGGATGACTTAAGGAACTGCATGCGTGTCGAAACTTAATCAGCACGGAAGTAAAGGACTAGCATCACTGAGAAAACAGAGAGGAGAGGGTGGGGGTTATGGTAGAACTTCTTTCTGACTTCTGTAATATTTCATTTTCTCTGACTGATCCTATGGTAGTTCTGGGACCTGCTTGCATTTACTAGTTCCAGAAAAGGGATTGATTTCTAATATGACCCAATGACGATACCTTTCAAAATAACTGCCCAAATTCCTAATGGAAGTTTGAAGTAGTTGTTTTGAACTCCTCAACCCTATATTGATGTAATAGATACAGCTTCTTTCCTACCCAGTGGAGGAGAGCATGCTATCAACTTGTGACCATCTAAACCTACTCCATATAACTGGGAAGGGACAAAGAGGGAAGCATTGGCAAGAATCATACTGATGGCAGTTATATGGGTTAGGCCCCTTGGCTGAACCAGAGGCTTCAGGTAAAAATTAATGATAAATGGGAAAACGGCAAGTGATTGCAGAAAAGAAGAGGGCTAAGACACAGTTGATCCAGAAAGGGAACGTGACCATTACTTTGGTATCTCCTGAGGCATTGAGAGCTATGTCTACAGCCACTGATGGAGTGAAATTGTTTGCCTCCTAAAATCTCCTCTATTTGAAACAAAGGGTCCAGGATGGGTTCCAGTGAAATTAAGACTTGTTCAGACTGGATTTATCTGTGGGATGCACTTTATTGATGCTAATGACACCTTGTGGATGAAAGTAGCAATAATTAGAATGGTATTTACACAATTGCTTCTCTTATTCGAGATTATATTTATTACAGAAAATCCTTTTGGAGGGGTAAGGAGCAGAAACTCTTGCCTACAGAATGAATAAAACACTTTATTCAACAGCAGAGCCATTAACAAATGTGTACCTATTAGTCTAATTGGTAATTTGTAAGAAATATGTCAGGAGGACTAGAAAAACTGTAGAAGAAGTGGCTTCTGATTTGGTATATTGACTTGAGTTATTGAATCAACAAATAATAACAAAGCACATGGACCAGTTTGTCTTGGAAATGTTTATTGGACAAATAGCAACATCACTTAAAAGATGCTATATCCAATCCTCCCAATAACCTGGGAAAATAAGAATATTTAAGCCCATCTTAGAAGGAAGATAATTGGCATGTTTATAGATTGAATAGCTTGTCAAAAATCACATAGCTCACTAGTGAAGGAAACATAATCAAGGGGTCCCCGGGTGGCTCAGATGGTTTAGCGCCTGCCTTCGGCTCAGGTCGTGATCTCTGGGTCCTGGGATCGAACCCCACATTAGGCTCCTAGCGCTCTCTCTGTCTCTCTCTGTGTCTCTCTCTCTCAAATGAATAAATAAAATCTAAAAAAAAAAAAAAGAAAAAGAAACATAATCAAAACCTGGATTCCCCTAAATGAACTGTGTGTGTGTGTGTGTGTGTGTGTGTGTGCGCGCACATGTCTGTTAGCACTGTGGCATTCAAATGTTTAGGTAGTTAATACAACCCTGGAACAAATAAGAATATTTTTCCTTGGTTTATTGGTCATATTTATTATTTTCATCTACTTTTTAAACATTTACTTGTGGAGATTAATACAGTTTCTTGACCTCTGGGCTTGCCGAATAGCCACCTTTTAGCAAAACATTAAATTAAGCATTAAAGCTGATGTTCTTGTTTTTTCTTGCTCAGCGGCCATAGTTTTACTTCAGAATTTCTGAGTTCTGGAGCCGTAGAAGTATTGGCTATGGTTTTGAGTTAACTTCAGTATTTCTGTAAAGAACATTTAATCAAGGTATTTATAGGCAAATATTGATACCAAGCTATGGAACAAGATAGGGAGCAAATACAAAGTCTGCTCCCCCAAACAGTGGTAGTGTGGCTCAGAAAGGTACAGCTGTTCATTCAAATTTACAGAAAATATTCGTTATGCACCTAACAGCAAATGGGAAATAATTTAGGTTTTTGGGGTACAAAAAAAAATCCAACAATTCCTGACCATCATGAATTTTATATTCTACTGAGAATGAAAAAAATAGTAGGCAGTAAAGTTAAGTTATAGTTTGTGTCAGTCTGACTCTGAGGATTGTAAGAACCCAGGAAAGAGGATTGAACCTCTTCTTTCAACCATTCCATCAAGAATAAATGGAATAGGGGCACCTGGGTGGCTCAGCCGGTTAAGCATCTGCCTTCAGCTCAGGTCATGATCCCAGGGTCCAGCATGGGGGGGGGGGGGTCCTTGTTCAGCAGGGAACCTGCTTCTCCCTCTGCCTCTGTCCCTCTCCCTGCTTGTGCTCTCTCTCTCTGACAAATAAATAAAATCTTAAAAAAAACAAAGAATAAATGGAATGACTATTAAAGCCTTCAGGAAAGGAGGATACCTTGATTTTAAATTTGGAAATAGGATGGGGCACTTGGGTGGCTCAGTGGGTGGAGAGGCAGACTCTTGATTTCGGCTCAGGTCATGATTTCAGGATCCTGGGATCTAACCCTGCAACTAACTCCACGCTCAAAAGGGTATCTGTTCCCGCTCTTTCTGCCCCACGCCCCCAAATAAGGAATAAATCTTTAAAAATTTTTGAAAGCAGAATATGCAAAAATGTGAAGAGGGAAGCAAGGGAAAGGAATTTTGCATTTATCTTATATCCTTTTCCAAGCATCCTTGTTTCAGGAGAGTGAACCCTCATATTTTCTTTCTGAATCCTGGGGTTTTCCTACTTTATAATAATTTCCTGGAGTTCTATAAGGTTAAATAAATTTCCTAATATCACAACGTTAAGCCAATGTCTCAAGATGAGGGAGGATATGCATAGTGCAACTCTTGGATATTCTCAGTGGAAAAATGTGTTGTTCACACTCGTACTGTGTCTACAGTCGCAGAGGATTCATGAATAGCCTATAAATCAGTGCCAATACTCAGAGTAGGAATTTATGTTCGATGCGAAAGGGAAACAGATTTTTTAAAAGATTTTATATATTTATTTGAGTGAAAGAGAGCACAAGCAGGGGTGGGGAGGGGCAGAGGGAGAGGGAAAAGCAAACTCCCCACTGAACAGGGAGCCCAACCCAGGCTCGATCCCAGGACTCAAGGATCCCGACCTGAGCCAAAGGTAGACACTTAACCGTCTGAGCCACCCAGGATCCCCATGATGCAAAAGGGACAACAGATTTGCCTGACCTCACAGCTCAGGTTTTTAAAACATACTACAGGGAAGCGGAGAATAGTCTTTCTCTGAAAATTTGAGGTTGCTATTGTCTAATACCACATCTTAACTAATGAAGATGAATTTGTTCACTGGCTGTCTAGAAAGTAAGAACATTGTCTATTTGTATCTTATGACCATTAAGAATAATGTGACCTGGTTGTTTGTATGTGAATGTATACCGTTTCTATAGTGTGCACAACTTAAAACAATTTTATGAAGGAGATGTAATTTTGAAAAACTCAATCTTTAAAAAGAATAATAGCTCATAAAGTTTTTAATTGTTTCCTGTTATGCACTCCAATTCATAAAAAGATCACCTATTTAGATTATGAATCAACCGAGTTCAAACTTTTAGCTTTAGCTGATGGCAGTTTTTTGGGAAATGTGTCTGCTTCCTGTTTTTTGTCACTAAGCAGTTAAAGCCATATGGTGCTTCATGCTCAGCAGTATTTTTAAAATGATATGGTTTTCTGGAACCAAACCACTGTTATAAATAACTGGACCAGAGGGCGATATGCTAGAGAGTTCTGGATACAAAAGTCAGAGATGCATGGATATTATTTTGTCCCTTGGTGGGAAAGAGAACTCATGTTCTATCTCCACCGAGAGATTAAGAAGAAATGCAGAGCAAGTGCCCCAGAGAAATGAACTGGGTCCATCTGCTGTGACAGACATTGCTGGCCACCACGGTATCTGCTCTGCTCTTCATTTCTACTAACAGAGTCCAATTTTATTGAGAAAGAATAAACCAGCTAAACATGGAATTAACATATAACTCAGCAATTTCACTGCTGCATATAGACCCATAAGAATTGAAAACATGTGTCCGACTGCTTGTATACCACATGGATGCTAGTAGCAGCGCTATTTGTGGTAGCCAAAGGTAGAAACAGCCTAAATATCCACCAGCAGATGAATAAACAAAGCATAAAATGTACAATTTTAGAGTATTCATCCATAAGGGCAGTAAATTACTGATACATAGCTGAATCTTGAAAACATTATGTTAAGCAAAAGAAGCCATAACTAAAAGGTTGCATACTGTATGATTTAATTTATATGAAATATCCAGAACAGGTAAATCTATAGAGACAGAAAGCAGATTAGTGACTGACAGGGGCTGGTGGTAAAGGAGGGTGAGGAGGAAACTAGTTCATAGGTACAGGGATGAAAATATTCTGGAACTACATAGAGGTGATGTTTGCACAGCATTGTGCATATACTAAATGCCACCGAGTTGTACACTTTTAAAACTTTATTTTATGCATTGTGAACTTCATCTCAATTAAAGAAAAAAACGCTCTTGAAAATAAAGATTGTCCTTAAGATCAGGATTTTTAAAAAAATAGAAGAATGATTCATCTAAAACACCACATTTTCAGTTTTCTTGCAACTATGTGTGGCCACATAATTAAATTCTAGATGTTAAAATGTCAGTAGAAGTGTTATAAAGGATTTCAGAGAAGACACTTAAAGAGGCATAACTTTGTAGCTGGATGTACTTTTCTTGTTGTTTTTCGTAAAGCTTTTTCTCCTTATCTGCAAATAGTTAAAATGGCTGGAGCTCCAGCAGCCACCTTGAAACATGAGGTAACTTTGAGATTGGAAGGCCATATGGGAGCCCATGTTCTATAAGAGCCAGGCCATGAGAGAGATGTAAATTTGTATTCTGTTTAAGTCTATGTTTATTTTTTTCTCTATTAAATGCATCATGTCATAATACTAATGAACTATCTGCTTCCTGTGACCTGAAAAGTTTCACCATCTGAAGGGATATTCAGAATAATTTCCTTTTATAAAGATAAATGCCTAATCTGAGTTCTCAGTTAAGGGCAAATTCAAATAGCTACTTGTGAAGGGAATTGGCCATGTGACAAAAGGAAATTTCAATGCCTTCTAAAAGAACTGTGAAAAGTAATAATCACCAATGCCATGGTTTTATTATTTATTTTTGGAAGTATAGGACCTTGCAGAATGCTTTCTTTGGAACTATACTATAAATTTTGCAGAGTCTGTTGAAATGAAATAGGAAAAAGCAAATTTGTCTTTTAATGCCATATGGTGTGAAGGTTTAATTTTAAATATAAGTATTTAAAACAACATATTGGGGTGCCTGGGTAGCTCAAGTGGTTTAGAGTCTGCCTTCAGCACAGGTCATGTTTGCAGGTTCCAGGATCCAGCCCTGCATGGGGCTCCCTGTTCCTTGGGGAGCTTCTTCCCTCTCCCTCTGCTACTCCCCCTGCTTGTGCTCTCTCTCTCTCTCTCATAAATGAATAAATAAAATCTTAAAAACTAAAAATAAAACAATGTATTGTTGAAATCCTAAGGAAAAAATGACAATAGTTAGAAAGAAAGTCTGTCAAATTACTTACAGTAGTGAGAAAATACAGTTTCAATTTGAACACTTTACCTAGATTAAATGTTTGTTATCCTTTGGGAAGGATGGGATTTTTCATATAGTTTGGTATGGGAGCATTACAATCCTGGATGGTATTGTCATTTGTCTTCCAGTATTAATCTATATTAGTACAGATATATGAGCAAAAAGGGAAACAGAAAAAAAGATAGGCTAGACTCCAAACTGGCTTTTTCTAAAAAAGGGATAATTGAAATTTTTTTTTAAAAGGACTTGTTGACACTTGATTTACTATGGTATAGGGGAATACTTTTAAAACTTAAATATTCAATATATCATATGTAATGTGATATATTTGACTTATCACGGTATATTCGAGGCTTCCATATTCAGTATTTTGTGCTTCAATATAAATGTAAAGTGAAAAGTAATTGAAGTCAGAAAACTAAACTCACAAATTGAGATTACTTCAGAGATATTTTAGAATGAAAAGTACAAAGGGAATTGCAGCAAATGATAATCGCTAACACTTACAAGGCATTTACTACGCACAAGGCATTGTTCTGAGGCTGAGTGTTTCTCTAACCATGAAATCCTGACTCATTACTTCTGTTTGCCAGATGAGGACTTTGAAGCATGGTGGATGTAAGTAAATAAATAATGCAGGTTTTGTCAAATATTATATAGAAAACCATGGATATTTGAGGTTAATACAAATAATGATGGACATACTAAATAAACATACATGTATATGTGCTCTAATATAAGATAGGTTCCAAATAAAAGCCAATATCCTGCTTTCCCCTGAGATCTACAAATGTCTTGGTCTCCTGTAAGAGAATACATTTGAGAGACACCTGATGTACCAGGTATCGACTTAAGTTACTTGGTTACATGTGCATTTTTCAAGTATCATAGTATATAAAATTATATATGCCTGGAAAATGTATTTTTTCCTCTTTTGTATTTTACATAAAAATGTATTCAAACCCTTCAAACGTGTCTTTAAGATCAGTGAAGAATGCCATGGCCAGATCCACATTTTATGTCACTAACTCAGTTGTTCAGAGTCCAACAACACCCCTTTTGTCTAAATTGTTTAAAATCGTGAGTGCTTTCAATCCATATGTGATACTGTCATCAGAAACTTGGTTAACCTCCTAGCACCCATTCATAAGATAACTTAACCCTGTGGTGTATAGTCATGATCTCCTTGCCACACTGCTGTGTGGGTGCAGGTACGTGTGTGGGTGTGATGGACAAAGGACTGATGCAACCATCTAAAGCTTTTGCCAGTGGGAGACCATTATTTGGGAATCTGTTCTAAACCTAAACCCATTGAAAGTCTTTTCCTCCTTCTTTATCTTTTCTACCATGTAGCTTTCATAAGCTCCCTAAACTTTTTTTTTTTTTTTTGGTCTGTATTTTGGTATTCTTTTGCAAATTGTAGCGTATATGTGTAACATAAGATTTACCATTTTAATCATTCATAAGTATGCAGTTCTGTGGCTCTCAGTCTTTTTACATTGTTGGGCCACCCTCACCATCTCCAGAATTTTTTTCATCTTCCCTAACGGAAACTCTGTACCCACTAAATGCTAGCTCCCCATTCTCCCATTCTCGGAGTCCATGGCCACCACCGTTTTCCTTTCTGCCTCTATGACTTTGACTACTCAGGGAACCTCACAGAAGTGGAATCCCACCACGTTTATCTTTTTGTGACTGATTACTTTCACCGAGCATAAGGTCTTCAAGGTTCGTCTGTGTTGTAGTGTGTATCAAAATTTCCTTTCTTTTTAAGGCTAATTATAGTCCATTGTGTGCATATATCACATTTTGTTTATTCGTTTATGTGCCAATGGACAATTCCCTCTTTTGGATTTTGTGAGTAATGCAGCTATGAGCTTGATGTACAAATACCTATTCTAATCCCTCCTTTCAGTTATCATGGTATATACCCAGGAATGGAATTGCTGGATCATTTTGAGAAAATTGCACAACATTTTAAACTGATTTTTGACTGAGATTTCATGATATCATATTGAAGCATTATGTCCCAAATACTTTATTATTCAAAATAATGTAGGCGAAAGATAAAACTTGTAATTACCTGATTGATAAGGTTCATGGGTGACAAATTTTGATGAAAAGGAAAAAGTCATTTTATAAATAATCTTACACAGTATTCAACCTTGTTTGAAGTTGGGGACACAAGGACTGGCACTTGGAATTGATTTGTGTTTGGAATTTTTTTAATGTATGTTATAAGCTCCTGTGTTACATATATATATTCCTCCCTTTTGTTGTTCATTGCAGTACAAGGCTTTTATTAAAGCGGGTTTAAAAAATGTTTTCAGGAACAGGCATATAACTAACCAGCAGAAGCATAATCATCGTATGTGCCCTTGAATATGTGGATCTCATTAAATAAGTATGAAATATATTTTATTTCAAGAACACTAAATTGCTTTGCTTATCAAGATATATCAACACAAATTGGCTTTGCCATTTGATTGCTTTGAAAAAGTACCTATTTAGCATCCTATAGCTTTGCAATAAACAGTGCTTGAGGTAGTGTGCAGTCTTCTATTTCATTTTAAAGGACGAAATTGCTCCTTTAAAGCTGACTTTGTTTAACTTTATTTTTCTATGCAAAAAAAAAATCATTGAAAGTTAAATTAGTTTTATACTGGAATGATCATATGCTGAAGTACGCAAGAAGTGTAAAAGGGAAAATATAATCATTCTTTGATGACTTTCGATTTCTTCTACAATTATTGAATTCACAGTTTGAATTCTTCACATTTTGAATTCTTCATCCGTAAATTTGTCAATGTTACCTTTCAACAAATTCCAATTTTACGAAGATTTTCTAAATTATTAGTTTAGAAAATTTCAGGCTATTGTGTCTTAAGTGTATACATAGTTGGTTTATCTACTTGTTCTTCTTTTAAATCTTAGTATATTTTTATCTTGCTTAACTATATATATTGTAGACATGTTCAGTATATTTCCTTCAATCTAACTCTTTGATTTTTTTTCCAATTTATATTTCTTTACTTTGTTTAAACGTATTTCTATTTTATGTTAATTATTTCCATCTTGCTTTCCATAAAGTTGTTTTTATTACATTTTATAGCATCACGTATCTTTCTTCCACTTAAATGATAAACCCAAACACCTACATGGTAGTTTTTATTACTGTTCAAAATATCCATTTTTTTCCTTCCTGGTGGTGCTTATATTATTCTGCCACTTCTAGTAATGATTGGCTATGTGGTTTTCTTTAGCCAATAAAATGTGAGATGTGACACATGATTTAAAATGCTGATCCTGAGTACCTCTGCTCTCTTTTCCCTCTGCTTTGGATACCAGAAATATACACACATCAGCCTAATCCCAGAGTGGAGAAAAATATTATGTGGGGGAAAAGTCCCAGCCAGACAATAACTTAACACATATGGAATGTGGACAAGTAAACCATTAATGCTCAACATATTAAAGTTTGATGTTATTTGTTATTGCAAAATAAACTAGTGCATCTTGACTGAACAGCTCCTTACGTCATTAACAAGCTAAGGGGAAAAATAATCATGTTATTTAAAAAATACATTGATAAACTAGGAATATTCCATTTCAAACTCATGAGACACAGTCCTATAACCCCAACCTATCACCCAGCCTAATCATAAGAGAAATGTTGGGCAAATTTCAATCTTATAATACAATAGTACTCCTCAAAATTGTCGAGGTCACCAAAAACAAGGGAAGTTCAAGAAAATATCACAGACCACAGGGACTTAAGGAGACATAACAACTAAATGTAACATGGCATCCTGGATGGGATTCTGGGACAGAAAATGGTCATTGAATGAACATGAAGGAAATAATGAATAAATTATGAATGATAGGTAATAATATATTTTTTAAGAGAACAAAAAAAATCTCTGCAGTGAAATCAAAGCAATGTTCAGGTGCTGATCCCTAGTGTTCTGTCCTCCTATCAACTGAGTACATATTTAAATAATTTTTTTCTAAGAACCTGGAGTGTGTCATTTCCGAGTATATGCATACATGGGAATGCATTTCAGTGAACTGGCTGAACATAGACTCTCAGTTCCCGGCCAAACCTCTCCAAGAGCTCTGAGGCCGTTTCTCCCCTATCTCCTTGTTCAGCATTGCGAAGAAAAAGTCTGAGGCAAACCTGATTTTAATGCCTCTTTAAAAGCAATCTGATGTTTCGACTTAAATCTTATATGGGTTTCTTGGAATTACAAGTATGTCATAGGCTATCAGGGTTTCCTCTATGTATATAAGTTTTTCATGTTGTGTTTTCAAAACATGGATGAGCCCGTCTTATCTCCAGATCATTGTCACTTCTTAGCTCAGGAAGTGTGCATTATATTCTTCTGTTCTTTTCTTTTTAACCACCCCCAACACCCACTCCCACGCCCTCATCCCCATCACCTCCTGGTTCTTCATTTCTATGTATCCTCTTTCCCATCAATTTTGTCTCTTGATCCATTTATCTGTATTTTGGAAGTGTTTCCTCCAAAAGATTAATCCTGTTTAATCATTGTTTAAAAAGGATAAAACTTTTCAGATCTAACTTAGTGGAAACATGGAGGAATGTTGTTGCAATATTGTTGCTTTACTCATGACCTCTAGAATAGCCTTCCTTTCAAATCTTGTCCATCCCCCAATTTTTTCTTCAAGTTTTTATTTTTAAGTAATCTCTCCACCCAATGTGGGGCTCGAACCCACAAACCTGAGATCAAGAGTTGCATGCTCTACTGATCGAGTCAGCCAGGCAGCCGTCCATCCCAAATTCTAAGACCCAGCTGCTGCTCCTTTCAAGTTACTCTTCAGGATCCTGGCCTCTCCTGATGTCTTGGGTCTCTGACTATTCTAGAATAAAACCTGCAAGAGTGAACTCACTCCTGTTCTTTGAAGTCACATCTTTAGTCCTGACAAGGTCACTGCATGCCCTTCAGCAGCAATTCCACGTAACCAGCAGGAATTGCCAAGGGGTCTTTTTCCTTGATATAACCAATTTCCAGTGCTTTCTTTGAAGTAACTGTAGGTTTCAATGAGATAGTCCTCAGTCCTTTAAACCCATATTCACATTTTTTATTAAGATCTGTAGTCTTTAAATATGGAAAAAGTGAAGAAGAATGGAGGAGGGCAGCATGAGTGTCATGGTACCATTGTAGGTGGAGGAAAGAACCAGGACCAAAGTTGCCTGCTGCTTCAGAAAATTCCATGAAAATATGATGAGGCTAAATAATGTTATTCTGTTTGTACTGTTATTTTAGTCTGTAAATTTTTACCACTCTGAGCTAAAAGCAAAAATTAGAGCCATTCAAAAATCTTGCTGAGTTTTCCTTGAAAATCACTGCCATCAAAATAATGATTTAAGTAATTCCAAATCATGTTACTTTATTGAATACCAATGATAGCACTACGAAAATTTCCCTCGAGCTCTGGTATATGCTCTTGATAGAATCTTGGTATCCGGGATTATTGAAAATATGTGCCTGTATATCTTTCCCACAACCTCAAATGACAAACTGAGGGATAGTATATCCAGTACTACAAGCACATTCTCATGTCTATTTGAAATTATCCAGCACGAATTATTTTGTTTTCCCTGGCACCTGGCTCTGAACCCACTGATTATGTCAATTGTCCTTCTTTACACCTTCTGAAGCACTATTATATCCTTTATGTATTGGGCTAGGATCTATGTGCAAAACATGACAGGCAAAGTTGAGCAAAGATGGGCCTCTATTTTGTATTTTGAGTCTGCCCTATGCTATTATGCTTAGCACAATGATATTTGTCTCTAAGAATAATACCCAAGGTACTGGATTTAAGAAGCCAGTTTACAATGACTTCTAAATTTTGTTTGTGCTGATTTCTTATTTTAACCATATATAATTTTTTTTTGCCCACACTATTTGTCTTTCTGTTGTTCATGGCTTTAATTATATGGCGGATGTTCTGGAGAGTTTTGTTAAATAAAAGTGACCTAAAGGTAATCAATAAAATCATTTAAGATAAATCCTATACATATCAGGTGGTAATAATGTCAGATGCATCTAGCAAAGAATTATGCAGAAACCATTATCTTTCTCTATCAAAATAATAGTACTATTGAGAAGAACATAAAAGTAAAAAACACAAAACATTTGCTTGCTTTAAACATACATTGCCATTTAATGCTCATAACAACCATTTGATTCGGATATTATTACCATCCTTTTTTTTTTTTTTTCAGGGAAAGAGACTGAAACATAGATTAAGTTATATAAATGGGATATGTTCTTTTTTTACCATTCAACCTTTCTGATTTGTTCTTTTATGAAACACAATCTTTCCCTAGGGGGATTGCAGGGAGGCATAAGGTGGGAGAATTAGCTAAATATGTCAGGTGTGTGTATCATCTCTAGACTGACTCTGCAGAAGTCATTTTGGGGAAAGAAAAGGAAATCCTTCTTTTTTTTTTTAAGATGTTATTTATTTGAGAGAGAGAGAGCACGAGGAGGGAGGGCAGAGGCAGAGGGAGAAGCAGGCTCCCTGCTGAGCAGGAAGTTGGATATGGGGCTCCATTCCAGGACCCCAGGATCATGACCTGAGCCGAAGGCAGATGCTTAACCGACTGAGCCACCCAGGCACCCCAAAAATCCCTTAATTCAGAGAGGTTTTGCCCTTTCTGAGTTTGGAATTCTGGAAAGTGAATTCTGAGCTGGAGAAGCCTGTTCCGACAATGTGGATATGGATGTAAGCTGACCTCACAGTGGCAGGGGTAAGACGGGTGCCTAAATTAGTCCGTTCAGCTACGTCAGATGTCCGAGAATTCCTCCATGTGCTTGCGGGGGAATGTAAGATGTGCCAAGGGATGCAAGGGACCAAGGGAAAACTAAACCTAAAGATGCTGCAGCATACAGTGACTTCAGCGCCGCTGCTCCCATTGTCCATGCTGATGCCAGAGGGAATAAGCCCTATTTGTGAAATTATCATTCTCGCATGCATATGAGCAGTCCTGTGGCGACTGCACAAAATCCAGATTCCACCGCAAGAAGCCAAAACCGCATAGCTCTCCTGTATTGGATCACAGAAGCTCCCTGGCATAGAGACATACCATTTCACAGATGATGGAGAGCATATGAGACAAGGACGTCTTCCCACAAATAACTGATTACCCAAAAGAGGTAATACTGAACAGAAAGGCACTGAGATCAAATCATGGGTGATTACAATATTTGTACTGCTTCTCTTCCCCAGTTCCCAGTAGGTTGAAGGGGGATAGTTCATGAAGAAGTTTAGAATGATTATTTAAAAAACAAGCGAAACAACAAAACTACAATAGCTTACATAAAATCTAACATCTTATAAGTGACAGACATCCATCTTCTGACAACACATTGTGCGTGTTTCAAGTTATTTCTTGTTATGCATGGTAGGAAACATCGTTCTCAATGTTTACTAACTGAAATTGGGCTTAATGATGGCAGTTACTTTCTACTTTTTTCCCCACTGGGGCTTTTTTTTTTTTTTTTTCTTTTTTGTCTTGTTTTACACCTGACACATGGTAAGCACTTAATAGATATAAAATGCAAAATGAAGGAATAAACTACACCAGACATTTTAGAAAGGCAACCTTGAGCTTCCCTGCATTCAGGCTTTTCCCTTTAAATATGACAAGATTCAATAATGAGATGAGAGTAAAAATGGAAATGATTATTGCAATGTATTTGTTCATGATCAGTTCAACTTACAGCTCCTTTCAGAGTGAAATTTTGATGGATAAACAGAGTTGTTTTCTGTATACTCCTACTCACTGCACACAATGACCACACAGCTTGTCCTTGGTCCAGGTTTTTTTATTTTCTATTTTTTTTCACTCCATGCATTTTCAAAGCAACATCGATGCTTCATATCAATCTTGACAATCCACTTATTGAGGATAATGCTTGTGAAGTTTATCTGAGATATAGTTTATAATTTTAGAGTGAGTTATTTTTGAAACATCTGTAAACAATTGGGCTATTGAAAGAGAGATGTTTTTCTACAATATATTCTATTTAAAAATGAAAAAGAAGTACAGTATCTACACTAATTGCAGCTGCCCCCAAAATTGACATTGAAAATACAGCTGTAAACATGAAATAAAAATGAGATAAAAATGCAAAATAGCCTAATGTTTAATTCTTTGTGATTCTAATTTCTGTAAACAGAAAGGTCAAGTATAGAATGACCTTTATCTCATTTCTAGTCAGGAGACACAATATTGGTACCACCTGATCTCCACATTCAGTACACCCCCAGGAAGCTCTTCCTTAGGCATCCATTCAGATCTAACTGGTTGGGTGGATGGATCTAATGGTTGACTCTTCCAGGAAGTAGTTTTCATATTCATAAGCGTTTCCATTGCAAATTTTTATGCTGTATTTGGGAGTACTAGAATTCATAATTGTCACATACGGAAACTTTATTTTCTCTTTAATCTCTTGACTAATTTTGGATGACAGGTGCTGGTCATTAAGTGATATGTATTATAGGAGACTATTTTCCATCAATTTTTAAATGATATTCATTATTATAAGTAACTGCCACTAAATATTTAAGGTATACATTGGTCTGTAGATTTGCAGCTCAACATAACTTTGGTTGGAGCTACTCTTTGTGTCTTGAAGTATAAGAGTGACTTCCTTTCCTCCCTCCCTCCCTCCCTCCCTCCCTCCCTCCCTCCCTCCCTCCCTTCCTCCCTTTTTTCCTTCCTTCTTCCCTTCTTTTCTTCTTCCTGTTTTTCATCTCTCTAATGTCGGAAAAATATGAAACAAAATCAACCTTTTATAAATCACAACATAAAACAAGTATTGCTGTGTTAAGGAGCACCTGGTATTCAGGTGCAGAGCTGTCAAGTGCCTTTTGAATATTCACTCAGCAGGGTATCTGCAATTTAAATACCTTGTTATAGTTAATAAGAGTTGTCAAAGAAGCATATTAACATGCCTTAGGGATTAATTCTGCACTTTACAGACTTCATGTGTGTGAATAAGGCAAGCCTATAACATGAGTTGCACCATCCCAAAAGGCTTTGCTTGCATCATTTATGCAATTATAGTTTGAGCAATCAAATATCATGTTTCGGATTGTATTTTAATAAAAATTATTATTCACATATACATTATTGAAGATGTTATTTAAAAGTGCATTTTACACTTAACATTTATGAATTAATAGCAATGGATTTATATGTCTACAACAAATTTTTCTCTTTAAAGGTAAAAAATTTAGTATTTAGTGGACAATGAGTTAGAATAAGTCAACAGTAGGGTAATTTAGATAAAAAGTAAAAATTGCTTGGTTTAAGCACATTTTGCATCTCATTGCTGCTTGAGAAAAAACCTTTAGTTTAACTTTCACATCTTATAAAACTCTATAGTAACAAAAAAATGATTGGAGATCTCGCTTTTCAAAAGTTTGCCTTGTGCCAGGTCAAGTTTACAAAAGACCTACATTAATAAAGTATGTACCTGTTTTCGCTAACTGAAACTCAAGCACTTTTGCTTTTACAAACACAAGGTGAAGAGCAAAAATATGTTCAGTGTGTGATCTGCAGCCATCCAGTTTGCAGGGGAGAAGAGAGAGTGGACCTCTCCAGCCCCTTCCCCGGAACTACACTCAGCATCTCAGCATCAGGCCCCTAGAGCTGTGAACTGTGTCTATGAGCATCTGGGCTTTATCTCGATTTATTTTATGCATCCGTTCACATGCATCAGAAAAGCCTAAGACAGGTTATTTTGGGGGTCTGAAATGCATTTAAAAAATCCGTATAAATTAATGGTAATTGCTTCTTTGCTTTATGCCATTTGGGCCACACACAAGATTTCTTAAAAACATACTACTTTCGGGGGGGGGGGGGGGACCTGTTTCTTTTCCTGCATTTTTGTCATTGAAGGTGAGATTTCTTCCATAGTTAATTGATGTGTTTGTTTCAGTGAGGTCACAGCCATCCCACATTATGTGTTTAACATGATTCCTTAAGACTATATACGCAAGTCCCTGACATGAGTACTATTTTATGTCTGCGCTCTCGCAGCTAGGAGTACCTGGAGAGAAACACATAGTCCTGTGGTGCTATCATTTCAAATGCGTAACTATCCCCAAGGGGATAACCACACCTCTATTTTGAACTTACTCTTCCACGTTCCGTGATTTCTATTGCAAACTTCTCTATCCTCAGACTTCCGATAACTTTAGATATTCTTATTTTCAACTGAATGGTCTTGCACCATGGTTTGCTGGCTTGCTAGATTACTGGTTCACCATATTCACTACCTGCCTAGCTGCACACATGCGCATATTCTCTGCCTTGAGGATAAAACAAAACAAAACATATCTTGAAAATAAACGCTATTAATATTTTTGTAAGTTTCTTTCAAATCTTATGTGTATCGCAGTGTTTTCTGTTATATATAGCATACCTACAACATTATTGCATAGAGAATTTGTTTCTGTGAAGGCAACTGATTTTTATAAGTATAATTTTCCCCAGAATACATCATTCTATTTGGTTGAAAACTTATTAGCACTCCAATATGATTTTTTACACCCATATATAGTTTATCACTGAGTTCGTAGGATTTAATTGTACAAATAATAAAAAATATTGTCTCATTTTTCAATTAATAATTTCCCCATGGGTTCTTTATACAACATAATGGATAAGTGTAATTGATTACGTGTTTTATTAACAAGGTAGTTTTTTTTTTTTAAGATTTTATTTATTTATTCGACAGACATAGAGACAGCCAGCGAGAGACGGAACACAAGCTGGGGGAGTGGGAGAGGAAGAAGCAGGCTCATAGCAGAAGAGCCTGATGTGGGGCTCGATCCCATCACGCCGGGATCACGCCCTGAGCTGAAGGCAGATGCTTAACCGCTGTGCCACCCAGGCGCCCTTAACAAGGTAGTTTTTAAATTGTGTTTAAAATAAGTCTTAAAATCAGTCTTAATTTAATTGCATTAATATTTCTCATCAAAACAGAAGCCCACATTCTTGAAAATGACAAAGGATGTACAGAATTATACCTAACATTCTGAGCACACAGTTTATCAAAAACGTTAGTTTAGTGAACTGGTTTTCAATCTCTAATATATTTTACACAAGTGCATTTGACTACATTATTTTTGAAAATGCTAATAAGAGATCATATCCATTTAACTTCGGTATTCACCCATGTCTGCCTGCAGTGGCTGTGGGCTGCTCACGCGCACGTTAGCTTGTAAACTTTGGCTTAGAGGCAGTCATGCATAGATTGCTGTTGACAGAAGTCAGGGATCAGTCTATGACCACTGGTCAAACTATCTCGCTGAGCAGAGACAGTAGTAGCCCGTGTGAATTATAACTGTAATACGCTCAAAAGGAACATCATGGCTAAAATTGCTACTGCAGTTCACTGAGTATTGGCCACTGTAATGTGTTCTGGTGGTTTTGAAGGTAAAATGTCCTCTCTGCCTAAGGAACAAAAGTGATAAATATTACAGAATTCTTTTCTTCTGTTTTTAAATATGTACGCACACATGTAATTGAAAAAGTAAGCAGTTAGTTAGATGAGCAGGGAACAAATGCTTTCTAACTGATTTAAAGGGTGGAAACCAGTTCCAGACTAGTAGGAAAGACCCCAGGGGTTACGGGTTACACATGCAGGCTTCGCTGTAACTGCTACCCCACGTTAACCTACAGCTTCATTATAATACATTTCCCCTGCGGTTTTACACACCCACCTCCCACCCTCCCAGGGCAATGACAAGGACCATATAAGGCCAAAGGCCAAGGGCCAAAAACCAGTAGGAGGAGTCCCTTCAATGATGGGAAGCAACCTCAGCCAGACCACACTAGCTATGACCCATAACCATGCAAAGATAGAAGGAAAAGGCCAGCCTGACCCCAGGGCAACCCAACACCTCCCCCGCAGAGTGCACTTCCCCTCCGACTGCTATTAAACGCTTGCTTGCTTAAGAGTTTGGCTTTTAATTCTTTCTTGGTGGAACTCAAGAACCCAGGCCAGGGAAAAAGACTTGTCACTAACATAATTGCTTTTGAATATTGTAATACTTGAAAGATACATCTAGATAAGATTGAAGCAATTTGTTGCTTTGCAGTCTTGGACCTCCTATTTTAGTAACAAAAATCCTTTTTGTTTCTTTTGCTAATGACCCGTCTCCGGCTCCTTTCTTTGTCTATGTAGTATACTTGCACTGCTCCTCATGCACCTGGAGGGATAATAACGTATATGTTCCCCCCATCAAGTTACTTAACCCATCCGTCACCTCACATATTTATCTTGTGTGTGGGGAGGGAGAAGATTTAATCGTTACTCTCTTAGCTTATTTCAACTACACAATACAGTGTTAACAGCTATGGCCATCCTCAGACCTTATTCATCTTATGGCTGAAAGTTTGCTCCCT
Organism: Ursus americanus; assembly: GCF_024610735.1. Classification (NCBI taxonomy): domain Eukaryota; kingdom Metazoa; phylum Chordata; class Mammalia; order Carnivora; family Ursidae; genus Ursus; species Ursus americanus. The sequence continues at coordinate 9,386,659 of NC_142145.1, read as the reverse complement.
GTCACCAACATCTCCCTATTTCCCCCACATCTTAGCTTTGGGCAGCCGCTTTTCTAGTCTCCGTTTCTATGAGTTTGGTTTTTGTTGGTTTCTTTTTGCTTTTGTTTGGATTCTGCATATAAGTGATACCATGTAGTATTTGTCTTTCTCTGTCTTACTTATTTCACTTAGCATAATATCTTAAGGACATGGGAATATAGATATTTTTTTGATATCCTGTTTTCATTGTCTTGGGATATGCTGGATCATATGGTAGGTCTATTTTTAACATTTTGAAGACCATCCATACTGTTTTCCATAGTGGCTTCACCAGTTTACCAGTAATATTTAAAAGCTAAAATATCGGGTGCCTTGGTGGCTCAGTAGGTTAAGCGATGACTCTTGCTTTAGCTCAGATGGTGATCTCAGGGTCATGAGATCGAGTCCTTCCTCGGGGCTCTGCACTCAGCATGGAGTTTGCTTGAGAGTCTCTTTCCCTCTGCCCCTCCCCCTCATGCTCTTTCTCTCTCTCTCTCAAATAAATAAATAAATCTATAAAAAAAAAAAACACCTAAAATATTACATGTTAGGTCAGTGCTAACCCAATTATTCTATTTTATTTCCATGCTTTACATATGGTCACATAATCACTGCTAGGCCATTTAGAATCAACTCCAGAAAGTTCACTGGAGTTACACAGAAAGAGACTTGTTCTATATTCTAAGATTCTTAACTATAAAATTATTTAAGACCGAAGACAAAAAACCAAAATTATGTAAAGCCTAATGTTGCTGATAACTACTATGTGGGCAGACTTGTCAAAGAATAATGCCAGCCCAGGAAAATCAGAGGCCAGTGAGGAAGAGAATATCTATATGCTAAGCCTTTAAGTCCTTGGCCTGTTATCATCCAGAGGCATGAACCATTTTTTCTTAAAGTTAATTTGAATTGATTTTGTATCAGTTATCTGAGAAATCTCTTGGTAAAAATTATTTTATAGTTTTTCAATTAATCTGCTTCAAATTTTTAAACAAAATTTTGGTATATTATACCAAAACATCACAGATTGGCTAAAGTTTTGTTTACCCAAGTTATTTTAGTTTTGTCTGAAAACCACGGAGAAAACATGATATGTATTTGGAATTAACTTCCACAGAGATAAAATATTCTTTCAAGTTTTCCTCTTTTTGCCTGATTGTTTGTTCTTTCTCAGAACCAAATAGGCTTTCTTTTTCTCCATAGTCATTTTAGATAATTTAAATAGACACTGAGAAGAAGTTGTTAAAGTGCAATTTTATCCCATAATAGAAAAACAAAACATTTTTAACAATTACTATGAATTAAAATGTAAATTTTATTCACTTGAAAATAGCACATCATAAAACTATAAATGACTATTGAAATTTAAGTATTTTGTTTTGTTAGAATTTCCCATCAGAATCAGATTCAGAGAATAAATTAAGCTAGAGAGTTTTATAAAATCAAACTTAATCTCCATTGAAATGAAGGCACAAAATAATGGGAGAAAGCACAACCATTACACCCTGGAATAATATAATATACAATTCATGTAAAAAAAAATCAGTGATTTAATAACTTTTCATTTCTATGAGCAGGAAACAGAAGAAAACCAAAAAGAAGCATGATAAATATAGAAATTTTAGGAAATGATGGGTTAGGAATTCTCATGTGAAGGCATAAATTGTCATGCAATTTGCATTGTTTAGATTAATGTATTTAATTTACAGTAGAATTAAGAAAAGCCTATTCAATGGAAATAAGATTGTACTGCTAAACCATCTAATTAGTGTTAGAATTAAACATCACATATTTTAGCTATGCAATGCTAGCCATTTATTCCTTACAATATTTGAGGGAACTTTACAAAAGTAATCATATGCTTAAGATAGGAAACATCTGTCAGATTGAGAAGAAATGTTTCCGAAAACTCATGCTGCCTTTTGGCTTTCCAGTATCCATTTTACCACAGCAGGTGTATGGGTGCAAAATGGCACAGCTGGATCTCTGAACTTCGGGTATTTGGATACATGTTTTTTTTTTTTTTCCCCAATAAAGTTAATTTGTATATCAAGACCCACAAAATGGAGTCCCCCCCACCCCACCCCAGTGGCCTGGTCCACATCACAAATCTAAACTGACCTCAGCCTGCACTTATGGGGAGTGTCTGTCAAGGAAAGTGAACACAGACAATCTTCCCCTCAACTTGAGCTAACTTACCTTCCCTAGAAAATAAAACCACTAGGGACGCCTGGGTGGCTCAGTCAGTTAAGCATTAAGCGCATTAGGCCCAAGTCATGATCCCAGGGTCCTGCCATGGAGCCCCACATGGGGCCCCCTGCTCAGTGGGGAGCCTGCTTCTCCATCTGCCACTCCTCCTGCTTGTGCTCTCTCTCTCTCTCTGACAAATGAATAAAATCTTAAGCACACACACACACACACACACACACAAAACAAACAAACAAAAAAACCCAGTCTGCTGGCCTTACAAGGACATCCCTACACCTCGTAAGGAATCATGCCATGTTTTCATTTCCCTCTTCTAATGCTTTATAAAACCCACTCTTGCCCAAAATCCCTTGGGAAGAGTATTCCATCGCTTATGAAGCACTGTAGTCCCCTGAGCCGTGCATTGTTTCCCTTGGATGAAAGATATCAAAGTCATTGCTAAATTGTTTTAGTTTTGTCGTTTGAGATTTCCCACTATCTTAAATGTCCTTTATGGTAAGTATCCTGTGTTCCTGGCTCACTGCACTGAATCTAGTAATTTAATATTTTTAAATGAATATATGCAAATACTTCAGCATTTTTTCACTATAAAACACATTATGGATTTAAATGTTTATTCTTTGTTAAATACCTTATGATTTTTCTGGCATTATTTGGGAATGGATTCTGTCTCTAGACTTGTGTGACTGCTAACTTTGTGAACTTGAGCTAAGGGGTTTGGGATCTTTGGCACAACATATTTGCAGAAATGTCATGGGTACATAGAGCAACAGAAATGACTCACCTCTTCTTTTAAGCAGAGGATTTGCATGCCCTTACTTCCCATCAATTAAACAATAATTAGTAGATACATTTTAGAAACATTCTTCCCAATATATTTTTTTGTTTCTCTGAAAATCAGTGGTTCGGAAGAGTTTTACAAATCAATCTACTTTGCTATTTAAATAAGAACCAACCAGAGGGACCTTATTATATATCTCACCACCTCAGATCAGCAATGAATTTCTGTTACCAGAATTAACTTTCTAAAACACACACATGAGAAAATGGAATAGATTATACATGTTTTAGCATGAGATAAATTGCACTTCATAACTTGGACTCAGCTTACCTTTCTACACTCAACCCGAGCCTCAAACTAGCTGCAGCTTAAGTCTAAGATATTTCTCCAGAAACATGGCTTTACAGCAAAGGACTGCAAGTTCTCTTGACTCTATGTTTGCTCGATCTCTTCTTACTTCCCAGAGTCTTTTTGCCTCTTTTGCTTCAACTGCAAGAGTAAATACCATTCCTCTCATTTCATTACTTTCTATTAATCTTTGAGACACCATAACTGGCTTCTTTAACATGTTAACAAGGATTTGCAGCCATGGAGATCTCCCCAAATGAATCAGAACACCCTATTGGGATTCACGCAGCTTATGGGAAGAGTTTTGCAATGAGGACATACTCACCTTTGTATATTCTCTCAAATCTCCCTCCAGAAACTAACATCGCATGTTTCATTTTGACTTCATTCATTCAATTCACTGATAGATATCCAAACTCCCAACAAATTCTGTATGGTCAATATGTTTAATTAGGATTTTTTCACTTTATAGAGGAAATTTCTAGGATGAATAAAAATTTATCTAGAGTCATTCATTTATATGTCTGTTGTTTCTTCAATCTCATGGCATAGCACTTTTTTTCCATCCCCTTTAAATTCTGCTCTGATTGAAGAATCATATATAAATTGAAGTATATGTGATGTGGTTTGAAGTGTTGGGGTCCAGAGCCCAGCGCCAAGAAAGAATTCTTGAGATGTCTTTGGTGCAAAAAGGCGGTTTTATTAAAGCACAGGGATAGGACCCATGGGCAGAAAGGCCTGCCATGGGGTAAGAGGAATGGCTGATTATATACTTTGGAGTTGGGGGGAAGTAAAGACAAAGGGAGGTTTCCAAAAGGACTTTCATGTGGGAAAGAAGACTCACAGGATCCTGGAGGCCTGGTTCTTCTCAACCTTTTCCCTCTAGCAAAGCATTAACATTAAGATAGTTGGGAGTTCCTGGAGGAATGTTATACTTTGCCTGCCTCAAATATTTGTCAATGGGCTGCAGGTTATAAGGAAATTCAATTTTTCTACTACATTTCTTTCTGCCTTGGTTTCCCACATCATATGTGTCATTGAATTATTTCAACATGAATACATCTTAGTAACCACAACTCAAGAACATTCCAAGTCTTTCTTGCCATTCCTCACCCCCTCCTCCATCCTTTTAAATGTGACCATTATCTTGACTTGTAATACAGGGATTAGCTATGCCTGTTCTGAATCTTATCTATATGAGTGCTTTGGCAGGCATTTTTAATAGATAGTTTCTTTCAATCATCATTATGATTAGGAAATTTAGCTATATTTTTGCATCTCATTGTGGCTTTTGTAGTGTTTCATTGTATGAACGTACTATGCTCTTAACATACATTTAAGGCGCACCTGGATGGCTCAGTGGGTTAAGCACCTGACTTTGGTTCAGGTCACGATCTCAGGGTCCTGGGATCAAGCCCCTTGCCTTGGTCCCTGCTCAGTGGGGAGTCTGTTTGTCCCCCACTTCGCCCTCCCCGTCCCCTCCCCTACCCCTCCCTCTACTCCTGCTCCCACTCCCACACTCTCTCTCTAATAAAGAAATAAAATCTTAAAATAAAAACAACATGCATCTCACTATTGATAAAATTGGGGTTGTGATTAATTTGGAGCCCTCGTGAATTAATGCTGTGATGAATGTTCTTGTATAAGACTTTCCGTGAGTATATCCATTCATTTCTTGTGGGTATTTACAACAGCAGTACAATTGCAGGATCACAGGGTTAAATCCCTTTTGTTTTTCTTAGAACAATTTTTATAGGATTTTTTTGAGATTGAAGTACAGTTTATACAGAGCTAAAATCCTCTCCCTAATTTGTCTTAAGAATGTATGTGATTTTAAATTTACCTTAGTGCTATATGAAGCTACGGCAAATGTTGGGTTTGACATGTCTGAAAATAGACATCCTTGGAGTCAATCGTGTGCAGTAGAGAGTTTCATCTGATGCCAAGGAGAAGGTATTACTTAATCATAAAATGGCAACAACCCTGAACTAGAGGGTTTGATTCAAAGAAGAGGAAACCTAAACATAAACCTAAGGAGAGGAAACAGCGAATGAGTACATAGACCACAGGAAAAAGTAAAGAATCACAAAAGGAAGCAATCAAATCAGAATAGAAAAAGATGCAGCAGTATTCACGAGAATTTCCACAATGTTTCACTTTTAGAACTTATAATGTGCTTCATATGTTTTGACATTTTAAGCGCATGTTTAAAGAGATTGCCTCAATCAAAACAGTGCAAAAGAACATTCCAAGATAAGGGAACTGTTTACCTAACACCTAAATGTGTTTAATACAATTGAGCAGTTGAGTTTCTAACTACTTTTAATTTTAATTAATTAACTTAAATTTAAATAACCACGGATAGCTAATAGCTACCATCAGCGACCATACAGGAAGAAATATCCCAAGTGATCCTGAACGAGGGAAGGTGGAGGGACTTTATTTCAGAACGGCTCCATCTCTGATGTTTCTCTGCTAAGCCCCATTGACTCACATTCCATATTTTGCCACTGAGTAAACCAAAGAAGCTATGTTCCCACTTCAAGGAGGAAGCAAGAAAGTTCATCATTCTCTGAGTTTTGTCCTAGGCCCCAAACACCTGATAACACCTAAGAAGAGCTAGATCTCAAACATGTTCCAGGATATTAGCTTCAAACAAAGCTTTGCTGATGCTGGCATCCATACCCCGACCTTCTGTAATTTATGTAATAACACTCATTGTCCACCTGACACTCGCCTTTGATTGGAACCTACCCTGGATTCCTGGAGGAACACTTAGCCCAAACCCTTTTCTAATATAAACCCCTACCCCCAAGCCCTACGAGACTCATTCTTCTCTCCTTTCTGAGTCTGCAAGACATTCCATCTGGCATTCTCTGTCACTTACACTAGTCAATAAACTCTATTTCATTTTCTGTGGTTCACATTTGATTTCTATCCTGTGTGAAGCCAAGGGCCCTCTTGGCTGGTCCTGTGGGACCCTCCCTTGGGTTTTCAGACCTAGCAGGCCTGCATCAATATATTCATCGATTTTTTTCTTTATTGTATATCATAAGAGCAGGTTGCTTTTTATAAGTATTAGAAATAGGCATATGTATCACTGTTTTATTGAATGCACTTTATAGTATCATTTTGCCTCCTTATGAATGTTAGTCATGATTTATACTAAAATATTGATTTTATTTTTTCTTTACAGAAATTTTCAAATTGATTACTGATGAAGCATCTACTTGTTGTCTAGTAAATGTGTAGAACTTGTCAGTTATTTAAAGATGTTACATTTACTCTCAAACTCATCTTAATTACCTGATATGTGGCCTTTTTATATCTTTCAAGGTGTATTTATTTTGTTTTGCTCTGTCATTTGCATAACTCGTTGATATCAAGGGGCATATACGTTTGGTTCACCAGGGCATTCTCAGCACAAGCATGGTGCCTACATATACAAGTTACAAAGTAAATATTTGTTGGTTGAAAGAATTAATTATTGAATAATTAAGCTGCTTTCAAACCTCTTTTAGAATTTAATTAAGTCAATAAATATTGAATAAGAGTCTAAGGAAATATGTGAACACTTTGTAAACGTTCAACTGCAACAATGAGTCATTGTTTTGCTGAGATTTCTTATTCTCTTAGTAAATCCTTAAAATGCTATGGCTTATTTTTTTGTATATTATTTAAAATATAAGGACAATTATCTAAAGACTTAAAAGGCAATCACATTTATGTCTTTTTGTTTGCTAATTTTCTGAAGGAATAGTTTCTGCATATGTTAATTGAATGGATACAATTTGAACCACCTGCTGTAAAATGAATCCATTTAGCAACATTCTCCATATAATAGGACTAATCTCATTTACAATTTCTCTTCTGTTAGAGCAATAATGAATGCATGTGGTATTCTAAACAGCTCATTTTCATTTGGCTGGTGAAGGTTAGCTCGTTGCTGAGTAAGTGGGTAGGGAATATGTTAGGGTGGCGTTATTGCCTTCGTAAAGGTATTGCCTTACAACTGAACAGAGATCAGGATCATAAAGAAGTCGATTTCTGGAGGTGGCCTTTCTAAGAAAATACTCCTGTAAGGCCCTGTAAGATTTTGCGGAATGTATCATGGAGAAACAAAACAAAACAAAACTCTGCTAGCATAGTAAAAGTAAGCTAAGCTAGCAGTAAACAGTAAACTAGGTTTTGTTTGTGCTTCCTACATGGTAACAATGTGAGCTTGTAATTTTACATCCTATTGCCTTAAAATATGCAGAAACTCAAAATGATGTCCCAAATAATTTGAAAAAAAAAAAAAAGATCTAATTTGACTTTCAGATTGTGAAAGGGTTAATGTTTCATGCTCAAAATATATTCCATTTATCACAGGATAATTTACTGAATGTAATGTATCATTTTCTAAATTTCTATGAATTGTTCTGTTCCTGAATCTCTCTCTCTCTCATATATATATATATATCTTTCATTGTAATACTTGCCATAAAAAACCCATCTTGTAGATAAATCCAACTCTTCTCCCTGCATCTGCACTTGTCGCTGAACGTGGCTAAAAACAAACAAAATATGCAACCGTACTGACCCAGCAGCGTTTGGGGGAGGGGATTAATAAGGAGGGTACAGTCTTTGAGTAAGGAGCAAAGCCTGGCATATGCATAATTCATGAAAAATTGTCCCAGTAAATTGGGTTTCCCTATCACCAAGTAGATAAATTGGAATGCCCCAGTTAGAGAAAAAAAATAATAGTTTTCAGACTCCGTGAACTCCATAACATTCCGATTGTTGAATGCTTCAAACCAAGCAAAAATAAATGTACCATTACTAGTACGTAATCAAAAATCTATAGTGTGGAAAACTGCTAACAATCTGTTTGGTGGTGCCCATGGTTTCTCTCATTTCACCTTTATAAACTTCCCAGGATTACTTTGTTTAAAAAGAAGGCATCCAACAGCAGTAAATACTGTTAGCTAAGAAAAGGTTCCCCACCAATGCCTGCTCAAAACTACAACCAACTTGTCCTAAATGTTGTCCCACAGAGGATTTTGACAATCACCTAGGTAGGATTATCTGGTACTCCCAAGGAGACCATTTGATTTTACCAGGTTTTATGAACCTCAATGTTCTTAAAATTGTTTAAAATGAAAATTGTAACATTGTCTAATAATGATAAAGTATATAGATGTAATATATACGAAAATTTCCATAGAAGAATGAATAGATAACCCTATATGATTATAAGGTTTCTACATTTCCCATTAACTGACACAATGTTAATTGTAAGTAGATTATGCAAAATTAAGGGTGTAGGTTTTAATCTGCAGAGTAACCACCATGATACAATCCACAAATGTAGAACTAAAAATCAATAGATGTATTAAAGAGAATTTTAAAAATTCACTTAATCTGAAACAAGGTACAAAAGGAGGAACAGAAAGCAGATTAACAAAAGGAACATAAATAGTTACATGGTAGATGTAAGTCTAACTATACTGATAATTACATCAAATATCAAACACTCCAATTAAATATTGTCATAATGAATTTTAAAAAGTGAGATCAATTATATGCTGGATGCATAAGCAAATAGCAGGCATGAAAGACTGGTGATTACTATAGATTTTGAAGATGTAAAAGGGGATATTATGAAAAACTTCATGCCACCAGTTATTAGATAAAATGGACGTATTAGACTAAATAGACAATTTTATGAAATTTTTATTTCCAATTTGACACAATGTAAAATAGAAAATATGAGTAGCTTATATACTTAAAAAAAAATGTTTTTCAAATTCGCCCCAGAAAGAAAACTCCAGGGTCAGACATTTAAAGTAAATATGGCACCAATATTATATAAACCCTGTCAGGGGATGAAGAAGGAGGAAGTGTCTCATTTGTTTTATGAGACTATAGTAAGCCTCATACCAAACTTGGCAGTGTTATTACAAAAGAAAAAGAAAGAAAAAGAAGAAGAAGGAGGAGGGCGGGGGAGGAGGAGGAGAAGGAGGAGGGGGAGGAGGAGGAGAAAGAGGAAAAGAACTGAGGGGATACATAAGAAGAGTTTGAACAAATTCAACCTAATGCACACCTTTTCTGAAATATGTTAATATCTTTTGAAATTAGATCCCAAGGAGCCTGCTTTGATTGTCCTATTTCTTAAGGTTTCCTGGATACAAAGGCATTTAAGGTTTAGTGAGTCTTAGCACTTTAAAATATGGGAGGTGGAAAGAAAGAGAAGTCAAATATTAAGTGTTGAACCTACAGGATTATAAAAGGATGATGCTTCAGAAAGTGATTGCGGGTTAATAAAATTTGGACAAGGGTCACAATTTCAGGTTAATTTCCACACTTATTCCTTAGGTACCTTACTCTCCAGGCCCTTGGTTTCTTTGAAAAGATGGAAAGGTTTTGTTTTTGTTTTTGTTTTCTTATAAACATAAGAGTAATTTTTAAAGTACCCACAGAGATGACCACAGTGGGAATTTTTACAGGATGAAATAATTCAAAGTTAATAGTCAGACCACAGTTGATCAGTAGAAGGTTTGGTGTCAAAATTCTGTCTTATAAAATTTCCTTTGACCAAATAATTTATAGGCCCATAATGGATACTCGTAGTATTTTAGGGCAACCATACATGTTGTTCTGGTCTTTTCTATTTCTCTTTCTAAAACTGCTCTTGGTTTACCAGTTAAATTTTTGAAAGTTTTCAGCGCATCCTAGTGCAGACTGTAGGTTAAGAAACAGAACTCTTTAATTATATTCAATACACATTAAAAACAAATCTGTGTGAATGGGAAAGTATGATAAATTGCTATACTGAATTACAAAGTACCTTCAAAAAGTGTATGAACTATTAGTGGAGAAATCAGAAATATGAAATGGCAGAAGGTATGCAGGAAGCAGGTGAGTGACTGAAATATACACAATGGCACAAATCTTTGATGTTGCCAAAATGAGTTAGGAAATTACAGAAAAGTTTAGGTGAAGTGTCCTTTCAAAGGCATTTATTCATTAAATTATTCTCTAAATATGTGTTAAGCACACACGCTGTCTTTGGTACTGCAAACATAGTCATGAACTAATTAAATATCATCCCTGACTTCAGAGACTTTACCATATAGGGGATTTTTAGTACCCAGTAATTTGAACAGGTAGCAATCTTCACGATCAGTAATAGTCCTAATGTCCTAATAAGCAGCACCCCAAAATAAGAAAAATAACATCCATGAAGATTGGTCAACCATCCAGTGCCCCTTAGAATACCAATTGGGTCTCTCCAGTCTAACGTCCATCTGTAACCATCTATTCTTTTAATACACATGACTGATTATAAATTTTTCCAAAATAAATTACAAATCTTCAAATTTCTGATTATAAAAACAATGCATAGACATAGAAAAAAAGAAATACCTTAGCATACAAAGAAGAAAACTAAAGTCAGCAGTAATCCCACCATAGTGGGTTAATGAAAGCCCCCATGTCCACATTGAAATCCACCGGAACCCTCCGGATGCCACCTCTTTAGGAGATAGGACCTTTGTAGATAGAATTAAGGCAAGGATCTCTAGATGAAGTCATCCAGTAGTAGGGTGGTCTTTAAATCTGATGACATGCCCCTAGAAGAATAGGAGAGGACGCAGAGACACAGAGACAAGGCCATGTGGAGATGCAGGCAGAGATGGGAGTTACACTGCTATAAGCCTCTGACCACCAGGAGCCACCACAAGCTAGAAGAGGCAAAAAAGGATTCTCCCCTAAAACCATCTAGGGAGTGGGGTCCTGCTGCCATCTTGATTTTGAATATCTAGCCTCCAGAACTGTGAAAAAACACATTTCTGTTTTTTTCAGCTGCTCAGTTTGTGGTAAAGATCTTCCTTGACTTATGATGGGGTTATGTCCGGATAAACCCATCATAAGTTGAAAATATCTAAATCAAAAACACTTCAATACATATAAGCTACTGAACATCATAGCTTAGCCTAGCCTAACTTAAATGCACTCAGAACACTCACAGTAGCCTTGAGTGGGACCAAATTATCTGATAATAAAATGTTGATTATCTCATGTGATTTATTGAACGCTGTACTGAGAGTGAGAAACAGTGGATGTATAAGTGCAGATGGGTGTCACCATATCGGTCGTTGACTCTCATTGTCACTGGCTGAGTAGGGCCTGTGGCCGCTGCCCAGCATCCTAGAAAAGGATCAGACTGCACGTGGCTAGCCCAGGAAAAGGTTTACATTCAGGATTCCAGGTATGGGTTCCACTGAGTGCTCATTACTTTTGCACCATTATAAGTCAGGCCCATGTATAATTTGTTGCATCAGATCACTATATAAAAGTTATATACCCATTGCCCCAAGATATCTGCTGCCCACTGTCTGAAATACAGTTTTCCACATTTTTGTATGAATACGTTCACACATATCTGTATTTATGAAAGAGTCCATAAATGAATATCTGACTTTTAAAAATAACCTAGTCTTTAATCGAATTTACAGTATTTTAAATCATTTAACTGTGCTGACATAAAAAATGTCATCTATGGTGCACCTGGGTGGCTCAGTCAGCTAAGTGTCTGCCTTTGGCTCAGGTCATGATCCCAGAGTCCCAGGATCGAGCCCCCCATCTGGGCTCCCTGCTCAGTGGGGAGCCTGGTTCTCCCTCTGACCCTCACCCCGCTCATGCACTCTTTCTCTCTCTCTCAAATAAATAAATAAAATATTTTATAAATAAATACGTTAAAAATGAATAAATAAATAAGATAAAAAAGGTCATTTGTGAATCAAGTATATCCTTGGTACAAACAAATGCTACCCTGAGGACATATCAAAAAGTAGAAAGAGATGAGCAGAGAAGAAATATAATAGCACAGGGAAGTTCTAGCCAAGAAAGAAAGACAATGGGTTTAAATCCTTCCCGGGTAATGAAGGGGATGGATTAAATGTTAAGGTGAATACCTCAGTCTATAATGTTGGCACGCTTGCCAGTTAACCCCTATTATTTCTCAAATATTGAGTCATGTTAAAGCTATTCTATAAAGTTTTTCCCTTTTCCAAGTCTCTTTTCATGAATTGTTTCAGTTCACCCTGTGTGCTCTTTCAAAGGCATTCAGAGTGCAACTGTTACTTTGTTTGAAAATGGAAACTGCTTCTGAAGAACCGTGTGGAATCAGGAGGCTGTGAATTGCACCTTGCAACAAAATGTTTCCTAAAGTCTTGGAATTGGCGCCCTACGAATCACCTGGCAGGGAATCAGAATCTTACTGATCTCTCAGGTATAAGTGGAGGGGTGGGAACCTGGGGTGGGAGATAATTTGCATATGTTAATATGAGGAGGAATAGGGAATAAGGAAAGAACACCTAATACAATTTAATTTCATTACAATTTTGACCTTTGAATTAAAGTGCATTTCTGTAGAATCCCCCAAACTGTTAAAGAATATACTAGGAATAAACCTCTCTAAAATGCATTCTGCAAAACTCTGCTGTCTGTTTCTTTTGTATTGTGGCATATCTTCGTTCTCTACTTATCTATACAAGATTCTCAAATAGATATGTGTTTCTAAATAGCCCTAATATTAGCAGCTACCTTGAAAATGGACTCTTTGATTCCTATAAAGTCAATAGGATTTTTTAAAATTTGATGAAAAATAATTAAAGCTTATTTCTTTAAATTATAATTTCAAAACTTAATGTTATTTAAGAAACATTTTCACCTGTGATCACGTGAACATAGCTTTTGATAAAGGCTTTATTAGAAACACCAGTGATTAATATTTCATGATAAGTAAAAATGCTTAGCTTTATTTTTGAAATTTAAAATAAAACAGGATGCAAAAAGTAAAGCATGGAGCCTCTGAGCGATGATAAAATAACCCCAGATGAATATCACTCACCTAAAATCTCACAAGCCAATGACTGAGAAATGCATGCATTACAAGGCTGGATAGGAAAGAATTTAAAATCTGACACATGGTATCAATCAGGGGGCAGCAGCCACTGCTCAGTTTAATAACCTCTCCTACCTATGTTGATGGCAACACAAAGAAATTCACGAGCTGCACAATTTCAAGAGTCTCTCCTCTTGTCTGGTAGCAATTACATGGACTTCAGTTCTACAGCCCTAAGAGGTTACAAAGAAGTTCAATATCTGTGAAGAAAAAAGACTCTCTTCCCAATTTATATGAGAAAAAGCAGTATAAATTGTCATCTACAATTTTGGAAAGCTATAAAACTGATTGTGTTCTTTAAAGAATAAAAACAGAAAATGCATTCATGTGGTTTTAGATTATGTAATGTATACATACATATAACTAAAGTCTTATTAATATTTGCACATCATATTTTCATTTGGGTTATTATTAATTAACATTTGGTTGAAAATATATTAACGTTTTAGTGTCTCAATTTTGTAACATCTCAGTTATATAAATCTTACAAGACAACACAATTATAACATTACCAAAACATTTTTTAAAATTTTTAAAAAGATTTTATTTATTTATTTGACTGCGAGAAAAAGCACAAGCAGGGAGACGGGCAGGCAGAAGGAGAGGGAGAAGCAGGCTTCCTCAGAGCAAAGAGCCCAAACTGAGGTTTGATCCCAGGACCCTGGGATCATGACCTGAGCTGAAAGCAGACACTTAACCAACTGAGCCACCCAGGCACCCCTAGCAAAAACATTTTGAAATGTACTTTTTTAAACGTGCAGTATAGAAATGATGGTTTTACAGTCGTGTTAGATTAAGATTATTTAAAATTCTTACTAAATAATATTAATCCCTAAATGAGATCTTACGAGCAAAACCAAAGATTGTATCTTAGTCCATTTGGGCTGGTATAACAAAATACCACAGACTGCACGGTTCATATACAGCAGACATTTATTGCTCACAGTTCTGGAGGCTGGAAAGTCCAAGATCAAGGTCCCAGCATGGCTGGGTCCTATGAAGTCCCTTTTCTGGGTTGCAGACCGCTGACTTCAACTTCTTGACGTGTCCACAAGGAGGAAGGAGCAAGGACTCTCTCTTGGGCGCCTTTCAGGGGGGCAGGAATCTCATCATGAGGGCTCTGCCCTCACGACCTGAGCACCCCCCAAAGGCCCCATATCTTAATAACCATCACCTTGGGCATTGGGTGATGCCTGAGGAATTTTTGGGGACACAGATCTTCAAATCAAAGCAGACCATAGCAGTGCCTGTATTTTTTAAGAAAATTTTAACTTTAAAACCAACATTTCCTGTACATATTTTATTTCAGCTGAAGGAAAGGCATTTGACTTTACAATCAGTGATTTTGCATTTTGCGGTGAAATTTAAACCTAGAGCTAATGTAAACGTTGTTAATTAGTTATTAAATCATTAAGCACATAGGCCCATTAAATAATGATGAACCTTACCCAGTACTTATTCGCACCCAGTGAAATGTTCTCTTTCTTTCTTAAAAATAGTTTGGCAGCTTCTGAAATAGTTCATGTTTAAAACATTCTTACCATAGTGATATATAATGTGTCTTTTTCTGTAAGAAAAGCAAATGTTCATTCAGCTTGTTCTCACTTTTCTATATTCCATATCATACCACAGATGTCTTAAAAATAACCTGAAGAAAGAATATTTGCTTTGTATTGATTTCATGTATAAATCTTCTAAGAGTTTTTTATGCTGGTGTATGAGAAATAGAAATGTTTACAAGATGCAAGTTTATAAGATACCTCAATTTTAAAAGGAAATTTTTAAAAAAGATCTTCCACTTACTAGTATTAAAAGTGATTTAAATTTTCTTTGTGGAAGGAAACATTAGTTGAACACTTAAAACAGACATATTTTATTCTGAACCCAAAAGAGAATCATGAATAATAAATAAGCAGCAGGCCTATTAACTATAAAAATAAGCTTAAACTGCATGGTTTAAATATATTGTTATCAGTGAACATTGGTTCAGAAAAACAAACAACCAAAGAAAACCTTGAGAATAAAGTTCCATCTGTACATGTAGTATGTGTAGTACTCAAAGTGTGTGTGTGTGTATGCATGTGTATACATTTATACGTGTATATATGTATACATATATACACGCACACACACACACACACACACTATATTTGGTCCTACCAATAAATAAAAAATAAGCTAAAACATGAAATATATTTGAATTAGTAGTATGTAAACAATGTATAAATCAGTAAAATATGTTAAAGAAATGAATATGAATAGATTCTATCATTGTGTTTTGAGATTAATATTATTGTTGTAATACTTGGTGTTGCTGCATTCAATTATTAGGTGGAAACATCATGGCGGTAGTTTACCAACAGTAAATGCATATTACTTGGTTAAAATTTTTGTTACAGTAATATTCATTGGAATTTGACATATCAATTTTTCCTAAATAATATCCTAATGTTTCTTTGTGCAGACATAATATGAGAAATAAATTGAGGCCAGGATATTTATGATGTAAATGTGGTAGACAGAGAGAATTTTCCTTCTGCATTTGACTTCTATTTAAATGCTTAATTAATTTTCCTTAAGATTATGACATCATGATTTTTCAGCCTTACTTTTCTTTCAGTAATACTAAAAATAACACTTTTTTTTTTTTTTTTAATTTAAAGAACACCAGACACCAGCGCTCACTCCAGAACTGTTAGAAAGTAACCTCACTCTCCCTGCTTGCTACAAATGCAATGGACCCAGGTCAACGAAAGTGTGGAGGGGGTGCCTGGGTGGCTCAGGCAGTTAAGGGTCTGCCTTCATCTCAGGTCAAGATGCCAGGTTCCTGGAATCTGCTCAGTGGGGAGTCTGCTTCTCCCTCTCCCTCTGCCCCTCCCCACCATGCCCTGTCTCTTACACTCTCTCTCTCTAATAAATAAACAAAATCTTTTTTTTTTTTAAAGGAAATTGTGGAGATATAGTTTTGTATAAATAAATGATCTTATGTGCTAGAAAACACTGGAACTGTGTGAAATTTGAAAGGAAAATGGGAATGGCCAAGAAGGATGCAATATATATTTAATACTACCAGAATGTACACAAGTACCATTTTGTAATTTAAATCCAGTTAATTGTTTCCTCAAGTAGTTCTAAGAAATGAATATAGCGGTTTTCCAGTGACCCAAGTCCCCTCCTTACTTGTGGACTCAGAAACTAACTAGTTATTTTCAGTTAATATGCTTAGATTTTAAGTCCAAGTACCTCTGCTTTTCTGAAACTTGCTCCAGAAATACTTCCATGTAGAGTCATTTGTTGTAATTTATTTACTCTGCTTCTTATAATGTTGGCATAATTATAAGAGGGGATTTACTGTATTTACTCTTGTTTAAATTCATATTTTCTCAACAGCTGAGAATAGAAAAAGAAACAACCTTATCACGTATTCTCACCGGCGCCCGTATGAAAGAACAAAATGTCAAAATATTGATGATTCACTGTAAATAACTTCATCTTGATCAAAATAAAACACCATCTTTATCAGGATCATATATTTTTCCTAGGTAACAAGGTATTTTTAAAATTTTATTTACATATTCTGAAAAATTCCCTCTTCCCCATTGTATTATAAAGATAAAATGTCTTTAGATAAACCTGAAGGTAATATTATTTAAAAAGTTGAGCCAAATAACAAATATAACTTTCAAAATAAATTAACATCATAGACAAATCTGATATTCACTTATTTGCATAACAATAGTTAACTGGTTTGTCCCCCTCTGACTTCCTCCTACTCTCTAGGGGAGAAACATCCCTCATTACATTCCAATTCTGTGCCTATTCTGCTTCTCTGCACCTGTACCCATACTTGGCTGGAGAAAAATAAAACCCAGAAACAGGATATCAAGTTGGTGCTACTTGGGGAACTGGCATTGCCTTTATGCTTCCCAGTTGTATGTGCTTTCCCATTTTCTAAATGGTTGTTTCACAAATTCTCCTCTCCCCCAGTGTTCCCATATCCCTTTGCCAGTCCTTACACACAGATGGTAACCCTGCTTCTTATTTCACTAAGACAATTCCACACAAAAATGTCCAGAGCTTTCCAAACCCACAGCTCCTCACATCCTTGCATCGGTGCCATATAATGTCTTCCCTCTTCAGAAGACAGCGTTGGGGGTGGGGTACATATACAAGGACAGAGCATAACAAGACTTGAGCTATTGAACTAATTAAAACTCACATTTATAAGGACTCCAGAGCACTTTCCCCCTGAATACCTAAGCACTTCTTTTCTATCCATTTATATATTCGGAATCTTCCTCTGCAAAAAATGTGTGTGCCACATGTGCACTGAGACGATCCCATCCTGCCCCCCCCCCCCAGTGGCATCACTCCACCTGCTGTTCCCCATCACTTGCACTCTGTCTTCTCTCTCTTCTGGATCATTTTTATCAGCATTTCCATATGCCCTTACCTTTCCATGTAAACTGGAACCTCCTCTCTTCAAAGGGTCCTTGAGATCCACCTTTATCTAGGCTTCCCTTTTCTCTTAACATGTCTCCCAGTTTCTATGAAACCACATATTCAGGCTTTTGCTGCCATATCTGCACTGAAACTAGTCTTGCAAAGACCCCTTATGAGAGACACATGACTAAATCTGTGAAGGAAGTGTTTATTCCTCTTATACGCTTATCCGCATTGTTGAACTGTGGTCATTTCCTTCTCCTTAAAGCACTTCCCAGACCATGCTTTCTTGGTTGCCTTCTTATGGTACCATTGCTCACACTCATTCTTTGCTGCTTCCTCTGCTTTCTCCTAATTTACTAACTTTGGGAGATTTCCCAGGCTCAGCCCTTGGTCGCTCCCCTTCTCTATCTATGGATACCATTTTGAGGATCTCATCTAGGAAAATGACTTCAAATATATCCTGAGCTTGTGTCAGTCCTGTTACCTCCAGTGTCCTGTCTGCTGTTCATGTGACATCTCCACGTGTTCATCCAGTGGGCATCCTAATCTTACCATATCCAAAGCTAAGTTCCCCATCTTCTTGCTCTGACCTGATGTAGTCGTATGCTTCCCATGCCTCACAAGGGAAAGCAAAATGAGGTCATTCTTAGATTTTCTCTTTTGCATCCAAACCTATTTGATCCATAAATTCTCTTGACTCAGCCTTCAACACATTTAGAATCTGACCTCCTTGCAACCACCATACCACGAAGCCTGCAGTGTCTTATATAACCAGGAGCCAGCATGATCTTATTAAAATGAAAGACAGATGATGATGTCATTCCTTCCCTCTAACCCTTCAATGTCTTCCTATCCTTTCTGGAGTAAAAGCTAAGTCACCTTCCCCACTTTTACTTCCACCACTCCTCCCAGTCTATTCTGTAGACCACAGCAAATGTGCTCTCTTTTCAAGGTTCTGCACGTACCAGGCTGTCTGCCCCCCAAAATATACTCCCAACTCTAAACAGCTTGCTCACATACTCCATTCTTTGTTCAAATATCACCTGCCCAGTGAGACCAACTCCTACTTCTTCTTTAAAATAGTATCAACCCCACCGTCCCAGCAGTTCCCATTGCATTCTTCTTTACACTGCTTTGTTTTCCTCTTGAGATCTTACTACCTTCTAAGATACCATAGAATTACTTTACTATGTTTATTTTCTCTTTGTACATTAGAACAGAAACTCCATGGGGGGGATTTGTGACTTCTTTCTTTCCTGCAATAGTCCCAGAACCTAGAACAATTTTTGGTACAAGATAGGTGAATAATAATTCCTTCCAGAATAACAAATAATTTAATGAGTTAAAGCAAATGAAATTTAGCCTGATATGACATTTTATTCCACTGTACAAAGAAATTATATTCAATTTTTTTTCAGGGAAAAAAGTCATTACCATAAGGCCTTGAGGTCAGATATATTTTTTCTGAATTAAAGTTTTATAACTTCATCAAAAAATAGAATTATTTTTAATTTTGGCAAAACGTAACAAAAGTATGTGTGTGCACATGTATCTGTATATATGCTTAAAGTAGTTTAATTAGGGTTATACCCATAATATAATTTTACTAGTTTTAAGTCCAAGCTTCAATATTCATGAAACATACAGTTGTAACATTATTTATAGAAAATTATTACTCTTCTTTTCATTGATTTCTGAGGTGCCTTCCAATTTTTATATTGCATTATGTTTTTAAAGAAATATTCAAAAACTATTATATTTGGAAGCCAAATGGTTATTATGGCTATTTTATTAGTGCATATATTAAAATTAGTTACATAAAGCTATCCAAAAAATGTTTATTTTTGTGTGTGCTTTTTTTCCAAAAGAGCCTGTCAAGTGCAGTATTTTCTACTCTGTTTGCTTGGGTAGAGACGGCAAAGGGAGAGGGAGGAGGAGGAGAAAGTATAGGGCAGAGAAGGGACATGTGCTGAAACTCAGTGGATACATTTCAAAATAACGCATCTACTCATCTCGTTTTTTTTCTTGGTTTATGGTTTGGCCAAAAGATATTCTATAATTTTAAATCTAATTTTCAGTAGTTTCAAATATTTATATTTATAGCTAAATTAATGTAATGTAGAAATATGGGTACTGAAAGCTCCCAAGGGAATAATAATTAATTTTGCTATAGAGTAATGTTTTAGATTTATCTTTCTATCTGCATGGAATTTAAATCATATTATCCCTTGTGAGTACAGAATAGCTTATCTGCAATTCCAGCTCACTTTGAATCAATGATTATAACTGATAACACTGTATTTTATGTTTCAGGGAAAATCTGCTGATAAGCTTGTAATATTGAAGTCATTGGCATAGCTGGCTTGATGAGAGATGTATGTCTTTGTTAGGCTCTTTTTATAATTATTGGATTTAAAATTTCAGTTTATCTTAAATTGAACTACTAGTAAAAGAAACTGATTGTAATTACACTGGTATACTAAAAAAAGAGATCACTCGATTGCGTATGAGAGAGAATATATTCTATTCTTTACATGACTTAGAAATCTATAGAAATACAGTTGAACTACAGGCATTAAAACACATTTTATTCTCCAAAAAGTCAGGTTTTCTTAATAGCTGTAGATGACTAATCTGCGAAAGATAAAGTAAAGAAATAAGAGAAAAATCATTGAATGTGTATTTCTGACCATATTTTGGATGCAAAATGATCTAAAAGTATTGTTCTATTGTTGATTTTTAAAGAAGATTTTCAAAAGGAAAAAAGAAAGAAAATTTTCTTATCTGGAATACAAAGTAGGAAAAAAACAGAAGCTATAGGTGATACAGAAAAATAAATATGATTATCCTCTAAGTTTTAATATAAAATGTTGAAAGTGTTAAACTCTGGTTTGCATTATTTTCCAGTTTGTTTTTAAAAGCAGAATTTCCATAATTAACACTATACTGAATCTTACCTCTTCAATGAACCATGCTAAATGTGCTGGACTTTGGGGACAGATAGAAAAGAGAGAAATTATGTTTGCTTCCATATTTGCTAGACCTGGATAAGAAGTATCAGAGCAAGTTGCCAACATGCTCTCTATATTCTTACAGAAATCACTGGCTTAAATTTTTCTTTATGTGTGCAGATGTATTACTGTTTTCAAAAATATTCATGGTTAATGGGTGCCTGCTGGCTCAGTTGGTTAAGCATCTGACTCGATTTTGGCTCAGGTCATGATCTTAGGGTCCTGGAATCAAACCCCATATCAAGCTCTGCACTGGTCATGGAGTCTGCTTAAGATTCTCTCTCTCTCTCCCCGCCAGACTCCCAAGTGAGCATGCTCTTTCTCTTAAAAAAAACCAAGCAAACATGGTTATATGTGCAAGAATACATGCAATCATTTTAGAATGGGTGGGGGTAAAATTTCAGTTTAGGCATTAGTATTTGACAGACAATTATATTCTAATTCTCTAATTCCCTATAAAAATGAATATGACCAACCAGTTATTGCTATTATGTCTTTTAAAGATATTGTTGCTATAACAGAAGCTTAAATTATTTAAAAATAAGGAAATAACTAATTCAATATTGATAATGTTGGATATTGCCTATGACTACAACATATTGTCTGTTGCAAACTATTCTGATAGTTGGAAGATAGAATATATATGATTATGTCTCTTTACTTATGGGTAATCTCTCTCTTTCATCCATCCATCTATCATCTATCCTTTGGTAAGTCAAAGCACATTTTTCCCCTTGCTGGTAAATTAATGTTATTAGACAAACAAAAAGAAAATCTCCCGCACTCTGACAGGTATTTATTGAACTTATTGAAGAGAGAAAAATATTATTAAGGCTTTAAGGCAAGGACGTGGAGGAATTTTGTCATTTTATACAAATTGGGGACATTTTCTACACTTTAAAGAAATGAAAAAGTGTTGACACATGACAGTATAGTATATATTTTACCAACTGCCAACACATAGAATAGATAAAATGAGTCTTTGAATGATACCTTTGATGTTTTCCTTCCTTTTGCCGTTTTTCAGAAAACAAATTGTAGACAACTTTTTCCTACTGCGAGTCTTCAGGGCCATTGTCTGGAAAGTACAGCTTTCAACAAGTTGGGATTATTCTCCTTTTATCTTTGACTTTGTTTTATCTAGAAAATTGCAGTGACAACTTTTTCCAGCAATAACGTAAATGGTTTTTAAAGTGATCACTAAGTCTGGATGAGCATAGATTTTTAAAAATTATTATTGTATTTTTAACCATGAATAAATGTTAAAAAAATAAAAGTTCTTTTATAATTCACTTCTAGATGGTCTTCACGAAAATGAATGCTTGTTTGTTTACTTAAAATCACATCAGTTATTGAAATGAATGAAGTGTGATATACAGGGATTTATAATTTATAATCTGTCATTTCTACTATATCTAATTTGGCCCCTAACAAAGAGTAGATGCTCATAAGTCATTTGAATGGATAGGCGAATGAATGAATGATCACTAATATGAAGTAAGAGAAAGTTATTCAAATCATGACAAATTTAAATCTGGATTTCCTGAAAATATGAACTAGGCAATGAGTGTTCACTTTCAAAACTAATCAGTGCACATTTCCATTAAATAGAGAATTGAGTGCATCTGAAATGCTATTTAAGTTCTCAAAATTTGATTTGCATTAAAAATTTTTCAGTAATGCATTTATTATAAATGGCAAGGTAGACAAAGTTTACAAATCACTATGGCTTTAGCAATTAGAACAAAATATCTGGAAATCAAGACCATTGGTGGATTCTGGTATTTCAAAACACCTTTTCTCATAATGAGTCAGTGAGAGGTACCCCAAATCCATCACCATCTTACATTTCTTAATGATCCCCCAAATACGTTCCTCTGTGAATAGTAGCATGTTTCTGAATTTATAAGAGGATTTGAATTGAAGTGCAGATTCTAAATATTTCTTGAATTAAAAGAACCTGTAATATAAGTCCATTCATTCCCTACCTTTTGAAATAATTCCAAGTGTACTTACAGTTAGGAGTACAACCTGAGAGATCAAGGTCATTCTTGGTACTCTTACAAACATGCCCCCTACTCCCACTAGGCATTGTGGTATCATTCCAATTCAATGTAACTTACAAAGACTGACTCATACTACGCAGTTGAGACTGAAAATTAATCACTCCAGGCTCATTCTTGGCCCTTCACAAGAAACCTTGTTAAATGAGAATCAATTCCACATGGAGAATGAAAAATTTTTGTGATGTTTTCATGAAAATATTTTCAGTTCCTTGTTTGTAAAATAAATGCAAAAGCAGCACATGAATTAGAAGATTTGTGGGTGATGAAGAAGTGAGGAAAGGGGAAGAGATCCAATAGTTTCTTATAAACAGAGCCCAAAGCATGATACACAGCATGTACCACAGGCAGAAAAGGACTCATGGTGCACTGTTTGTGCGTTTTGTGCATTTCGTTCCTAAGCTATCAATCACAACCCCCAGACACCAATTAGAGGAGACCAGGTGAGAAGTACCCACCTGAGTCTCCTTGAAAACCCTAGCTGGGAAACATTTTTAGTGTAAATGGAGAGTACTATGAATGTGTTTTCAAATGACTCATAAAAGGAAACCTAGTGTTCTTTCTGCTTAGGCTCGGAACATCACTGTAGATACTCCTGGCTGAGCAGAGAATTAGAAACTGGAAATCATTTTCAAACAAACATTCCACCTGCTGGCACATAACTGTTAAATTCATTGGGCCAATACATTTTGAATGAAACGTTTACAGTATAAAAATAAAGTGAAATGTTTTTTACAATTCTTTTCAGACACTGGTATTGCAATCTGTATAGGGAGATAAAAGGCGAATGGAAAACAGTAAACAAACTATACACTAATTTAAACTGAAATGAAAATGCACTTTCTTATATCTACCTCCTCACATTTAAATTATTGGTAAGGGACTTAGGAAAGAAGAGAGTGTGTATTTGAAAACAAAACCACAATTTATAAATGTTTATGTGTAGTGAATGGCAGTAGATAAGGTCCTTATTTCTTGAAAATGAAATTAACAGGGTTTTATGTGATGTTAAAGTTAGGGTTAGTATTCCAGTTAAGGGAACAATTCAGAGTCATGACATAAAACTCCTCTTGTTAAAGGGCTTAAATGTAAAACCCAGCCATTTGCATGTGTACCTTTCCCATCCTAAGTGTAAAGAAAACATTTTACTTCAAAGTTGTGATAAATTTATACTTAATATTTTTTGAGTGCCACTTATGTCCATTTGATGTTCATTGGGGGAAGTAAACTATTATTTCTTCATCCTTCTTCAATTTAAAGACTGAGATCATGGGCATGGAAATATTCACGAGTATAAGCCAGTTCCTCTAATGCAACCAATCCTAAGTTTTTGACTCTGTCCATTATAACTCACTGTCCCCTGAACTTGGCAGAAGGCTCATGCTTCAGCATCTTTACTCAAACTTTCTTTGATAATTATCTGTAGAAACGTTTTCCAAGAGAAAGTGAGGACATTCTCCCTCTGGCTATGTTGCATGTAGCTAATTTCACAGCACTGTATATTGGCACATTTCTAGATGAACTCCGTGCCACGGTGTTCTCTACAAATTGGCACCATACTGACAGTGAACATTACAGATAGCCATACTCCTGAAGTGATCTTTCAACCTACGCTTTAAAAATTTTAATCTGTGAAGTAGATTGATTATAAGTACAATATGGTGTCTCATTTCGCTTATTAAGTCTCACTGATAAGTATATGAATTAGATGACTCAAATTACCCTTAACTTCGGAATGATAACCACAGGTTCCATTGTTTTGATATATTGATCATGGTTTGCATTAGCATTCTACATAGGAAACGATGCCACATTACCTGTTACTGAGTAAAAGCTAAGATGGAAATATTTATAAGATCCATTCTTGATCTTGTTTCTGGGTTTCATGGGTTTTATTGATTTTATTCTCTTAATTGAAAAAGTGCATTTCAGGAGTTCTTTGCAACGTTTTGTCATAAATATATAAGTTCTTCTTGATGTACTAGAAGGGCAAGAAAATACTTGAAATATGAAACTTACTCCCTGTAGCAGGGCTAACAAGACTTACAAAACATCTGGTCCTAAAATGTATGTATCTTTATGGTTTGTGAGACAAAACGGCCATTAATATTGAGGCTGTCAATCATACATAATTTCTCTTTGGGGAGTATAATAAAACTCAGAGGTGCTCCCAGAAACATTTCTGGTTTGTTCTCCCTCAGTGAAAAGATGAGCTAACCATGAAAGGTTATATGTTGAATTACTAGCTCAACTCCAGGGAAATCTCAGAATATTCAAGATCTGCCTTTATCTTATTACTTCTTTTTAGCTTTATTGATATATAATTGATATATAAAAATGAACACTCTCTATATATGATACATATATATCATGATGAATTTTGAAATATACATACATCATGATATCATCACCACAACCAAGGTATTATCTATCACCTCCAAAATTTCCTTGAATTCTTTGTTGCTTTTTCAATTGTTATTGAAGTATATTAGCATACAATGTTCTATTAGTTTTAGGTGCATAACATAGAGACTTGACAATTCTGTACATTATGCAATGCTCGCAATGATAACTATAACCATGCAACGTTATCATAATATTATTCACTATATTTCCTATGCTGTACTTTTTATCTCTATGATTTATCTATTTCATAACTGGAAGTTTGTACCTTTTAATCCTCTTCCCCTATTTTTTGAGTAAGAAGACTTAACATAAGATCTATTATCTTGATATATCCTAAGGTACATGATATTTTTAAGTGCACAAAATTTAAGCATGTTGTGAACTACAGGTGCTGTTTTGTACAGCAGACCTCTAGAATTTATTCAACTTGCATAATAAAAACTTTATACTCTTTGAAAAACAATTTCCCATTTCCCCCTTCCCCAAGCCCCTGGCAGCCACCGTTCTATTCTTTGATTCCATGAGCTTAACTATTTTAGATACCTCATACAAGTTAAATCATTCAGAATTTGTCTTTCTGTAACTGCCTTTATTCCCTCAGCATAATGTTCTCTAGATTCATCCATCTTGTCTCAAGTGGCAAGATTCCCTTCTTTTTTAGGGCCAAATAACATTCCATTGTCTCTATATGCACATTTTCTTTATCTGTTCATTCACAATTGTGGAATGCCAAGCCCCCTCGTAACTATGCGGCTGCATTCGGTATCAAAGCTCTCTGCTGGGCCGGCTTAGGGAACATTGTTCAGAGATATTGACAAGTACTCCTTTAATGAGTTAAATCTTACTTTAAACTAAAAATATTAAAATGGGGGACATTGTATCAATTTGGATAGGCTAGGTTATGCTGTGGTAACAATGACCAATTACGGGCAGCTTAGAAAAATGGAACTTGATATCTAGCTCACACTGTGCCCCCTTTACACCTCAGCGGTGGTTATGCCACCATGTTTTATTCACTCTAAGAAGCAGCCTGAAAGAGCTGCCTTTGGCTCAAAGAAAGGGCAACACTAAACACAGCAGAGTGCACACCAATCCTTAAGGCTTCTGCTTAGAAGCGACACCCATGCCTTTGCTTATGTTGCCTGACATCGCCTGGGAAAGCAACGGGACCCTCACTTCCTAGAAGGGCAGCACTTACTGGTCAACAATAATACATTATAGACATCTATCAGCACAACCCACCGAAATACTGCATATGGATAAATCCTTTTGTAAAAGGAAATGCAGATCTAGCTTTAGATTACTTAATATCTGACCCTCAAAATCTCTCCGTTAGTCTCCCTTCTTGTCCACGTTCCTGAAGGATACTCCTCAGGTCTTGGGAGTGTATGCCCAGGATCCGTGCCTTGTCGTGGCATTTGTTAGTTGGCATGATGTAGCTATTAAGAACGTGGGCTCTGGGCTCTACCTCTT
This sequence comes from Ursus americanus, assembly GCF_024610735.1. Lineage (NCBI taxonomy): Eukaryota > Metazoa > Chordata > Mammalia > Carnivora > Ursidae > Ursus > Ursus americanus. The sequence continues at coordinate 9,359,956 of NC_142145.1, read as the reverse complement.
GAACTCACCTACCAGTTTCACATGAAAGAATCCCTGGTCCATTTAGATAATCTCTCTGCACCATTTGCCCCTTTAGCAAACTGTGGATAATAATGTCTGTCTACCTCATAGGATTCTTGTGAGGATTAAATCACTAAGCATGTGAAGTGTTTAGAAGAGAACCTAGCGTCTATTGGGTGTTCTTTAGTATCATACACTAAAAGTTTCTAGTCTTTTGTTAACATACATGTGACCCATAGTAACATCTGTGTTTCTAACAGATAAATAACCATCAATCTATCAATTAGAAGATATCAGATGTAGTTGAATAGACCAAATGCTGAAACATACTATATTTCTTTGAAAAATACCTTCTCTACCTCAATTGTTGTGTAATAAGGATTTATGTTTGTTTACTTTTGGGGGGTTGATGATATTGATGGACACTGTAACATGTTTGGTGAAGTGTTAATTCCTTCTTTCTCTGTGTCCAGCAGACACCTTTTTTTTTTTTTAATTTTATTTTTAAATAATCTCTCCACCCAACCTGGGGCTTGAATTTACAAGCCTGAGATCAAGAATCGTTGCATGTTCTACTGATCAAGCCAGGCAGGTGCCCCCCACAAAGCACTTTTTTAAAAAGCATTTTTAGTATTAAGGAATTAATACTAATAATGAAAAAATAATAACAGGTGATAGCGTTAATGTGCTAAAGTATGACTCAGTCATCATGCCAAGTTTATTGCACAACATTATATAATCATAAAAATAATTACACGTTTTCAGTGCTAGGTTAGTATCATCTCCATTTCACAAATGCGAGCACGGAGATCTAGAAAGCAGAACCATTTACCAGATGGACACTGCAGGGCGATGTATGTGGCCAGAGAGGATTTATCCCAGACAGTGTCACCTAGAGCCGCTCTATTCACTACTTTTACAGTTGTATATAATCTCCTGTAGTTTAAAGTTTAAACTTCAAAACTCTACAATTAAATAGAACAAATATATGTGAGTTTGAGCGAGGCAAAGATTTCTTTAAAAAGAAAAGACCAAAATATAAAACTAAAAACTTAATAAATTAGACTCCATGAAAATTACAAAAATATTTTGAAAGACTCTATTTAGAAAATATAAAGGTAGGGTGCCTGGGTGGCTTGGTTGGTTAAACATCTGGCTCTGGCTCAGGCCATGATCCCAGGGTCCTGGGATTGAGTCCTGCATCGGGCTTCCTGCTCAGCGGGGAGTCTGCTTCTCCCTCTCCCTCTGCCCCTCCCCGCTGCTGGTGTTCACTCATATGCTCTCACTCTCAAATAAATAAATAAAATCTTGGGGAAAAAAAGGAAAGAAAATATAAAGGTAAACCACAACCTGGGAGAAAACATTTGCAAAATATATATGATGAATATCTTGCATTTGGAATGTGAAGCATTCTTACAACTCAATAATAAGAAAAAAACCAAAGAAAAACTTGGATAAAAGGCTTTGTACAAATTCTTCATCAAAGAAGATGTACAAATTCCAATTAAGCACATGAAACAATGCTTTTCATAAAGAATCATTACAAGGATGCAAATAAAACCCTCACCAAGATACCACTTTATACCCACCAGAATGGCTAAATTAAATACCCTGGCAATACCAAGTGTAGACAAGACTGTGAAACAAATGGAAATACCACAGATTGCTCTTGGGGATGCAAAGTAGCACAGCCATGTTAGAATATATTTGGCAGTTTCTTGTAGAGTTACCATATGCTTACCATACATCCCAGTAATTGTATTCCTAGGTATTTACTCAAGAGAAATGAAAAGCATATGTCCCCAAAAACTTGCATGCAAATGTTCACAGTATGCGTATTCAACACCGCCAAAACTGGAAATAGTCCAAATGTCTATTATACCAGTGGATAAACAAACTATGGCATTTCCATATGACGGAATGCTACCCAGCAATAAAACAGAATGAATCACAGATACCTGCAACAACAAGGAAGAGAAGTCAGACACAAAAGATGACATGCTATACATATACATATGTATATGTATAGCATGTCATATACAGCATATATATATATATATATACACATTTCAGGAAAAGCCAATGGCTAGAGTGATGGAAATCAGATCAACAGTTACCCTGGGCTGTGGATGGGGGAATGGTGGTGTACAAAACTACAAATGGGTCTTTTTTTATATTTTAATTCTATTGTCATTTGATATATACATATATATATATGTATGTATGTGCATATATATATATATAATTTAACAAATTGTACACTTAAAATGGGCTAATTGTATGTTAATTAAAAGTGATTTTAATCTAAATTTCTATCACTTTTATACAAAGATTGCACATTAAAAAACTTACATATCACATTATTTTGAAATAAAATTGTAGATATGTGTAAAAAAAATAAGCATTTTTGTCAATTTCAGTAGCTGCCTGGTAGGATTCTCCTGCCAGTTGACGTAAGAAATAAAGATCACAACCAATGGTGCATATATATGCTGTCCATAAGAGTAAGGGAAATTGACCTAATGAGAGTTTGGAATCATATATAACTTATAGCAAAAATTATAGAATGTGTGTTTATATACATCAATCTAATGTTAGGTCCATAAAATAAGTGTAAGTTAAGTTGGTTTATTCTGTTTGCCTATTATGCGGCATCTCAAAATGAGTAATGGAGACCTTGGAAAATAAAAAAGTGCAGTAAATTAGCTGATGTTCTGGCATGACCAGTCTGAAACCCAAACTTCCGCTGTAAGACTCATAGCGTATTCACATAATACGGATATGAATTGTCACACTGGTTTTCAACTTATTCTTCTCATTTGGAAGTTTTGGAAGAAGTAAATTTTTGCTCAGATTTCAACTACTAATCCAGTCAGAGGCATGCGACTCTAGCTGAATTGCAGGGGAAGCCTGAACACCTGAAGTGTTTTGTCTTTTTCTCCATCTCTCAAGGAGTTGGCCCCTTGGACGCTGGTTCACAGTTTGAGTGTAGCTTATCCGAACAGTCGCATTCAGAGATCTTATTTCCATGTTTGGACTTGGTGAAATCAACAAAAGGATTAGTTGAGGATGATTTAACTCAAACTACGAAATGAAACATACAGTCTTTTCATTTAGGTAATTTTGCATGTGACAGCCCATTACTGGCAGTCTATGATATTTGGATAATTTTCAATTCTTATTTCTTAAGTTTTAATGAGAAAAAAGGCCCCAAGTAGCTGCGATTAAGGACATTGCCACTGTTCTGCCTTGTTCTGCTTCTAACTTTTTCTCTTGTTTTTCCATAATTTGTGAAATTTTGAGGACGGTTTGTTACTTTATTTCTTATGGATTGAATCGGTCATTATTATTCATCCCAGGACATTCTCAGTTCTTTTTAGCAGGGTAATTATTTCTTCAAGGTTCTCATCTAGATGCTCGCTGTCTATCACTGAAAATCAGGAAATCTCTATGGCTAGGTTTGCCCAGTCTTGTGACTTTCTGACTCGAAGCACTCCCCCTGTATGAAGCCCACTATCTCTGCATTCTGTTTGCACTGCAGGACTGTCCAGAGCTTTCTATTGACTCCTTTCCTTAAGGAGAAAATCTCTCATATTGAGCCTGCCCTTCAAAAGGACATCCCTCACTCAGTAGAGTCTTGCATATCAAAACATTTTCTACATAACATTAAACATCTCCCTGCAGGGCTGTTTATTTCCCATTTGTTATCATGTCTTAAGCTTCTCTTAGATGTCTATTTAAATCACGTTGATATTAAGAATAAGTGACTTTTTCTCCGTTTACTTGTTCCTAAAATCGATGAGTGCTTGTTTGTATATTTTATTTTGCATTTAATTTTTACTCTATCTTCTTTTTCTAAGGTTATTTATTTATTTGAGAAAGAGTGAGGGAGAGAGAGAACAAAAGAAGGGGGAGTAGCAGGGGCAGAGGGAGAAGCAGGCTCCCCGCTGAGCAAGATGCTGGGGTGGGGAGCAGGATGCAGGACTTGATCCCAGGACCCTAGGGTCATGACCTGAGCTGAAGGTGGACGCTTAACCGACTAAGCTACCCAGGTGCCCCAATATTTACTCTATCTTCTTAAAACTTGTGGTAATATCTCAAAAGGCCCCAATTTCATAAGTATGTCGTGCTTTGTTACTCTTGTTTCATAATTGTGTCGTGTTGTACACATTTTATACACACATTTTACAATATTAAGATGATCAAAGCCACTTTTACCTTTTGAAATTGCTAATAATTCTACTCAACAGTGGATAACAGACTGTTCAATATGGGTTATTAATAACAATTTCTTACTCTTTCAACACTATTTATAATTTCAAAAATAATACTTAAGAATTCCTTACTAGATATATAGATGTATATGCTCTCAGAATCATTCAACTAAATTTTAACTGAGAACTTTTTATAGTGCGGTATCTATCAGATACAATGATGCAATCAAATATGTACTCTCTACTGAGGAATATGGGGGAATATCAGATACAGTATGAAGTAAACTCTGGCAAATTAATGATCATATAATATAGATACAGAGCCTTTCAAATTAATACAAGTAGTGATAGTTTTAGGTAAACTGGCTCTTTTTAATTATCTCATTAATAATTAAGATCTATAATCCTAGGTAATACCATTTTAAAAGGACTTAAGCCAAAAGACTATCCAAACTTCAGTCATTCTTCTATCAATTTTTCTTCAAAAGGGGCCCTCAAAATATTTCTAAAACTTCATTTATACTTCAGTGATTATAAAAGACAGTAGTTTGGCTTACTATTCTGTCCTCCTTAATTGTAAATAAAGCAACTGAATTATATGTAGCCGTGAGTACATAGGCATAATACTAAACAGTAAACAAAGCTTTCCATTAATATCCCCTCTCATCACTCCTTTTAAACATTGTTCTGGAAGTCCTTGCTAATGCAATAAGGCAAGAAATGGAAATAAAAGGTATGCTGGTTGGAGAGGAAGATACAAAATTGTCTTTGTTTTCAGATGACATGATTATATAGGATATCAACAAAAAACTTTTGGAACTAATAAAATATTATAGTAACATTGCAAGACACAAGGTTAATATGCAAAAGTAAATTGCCTTCCTACATACCAACAATGAACAAGTAGAATTTATTAAAAACCAGTACCATTTACCATAGCACTCCCAACAAAAAGATACTTAGGTATAAATCTAAACCTTGGCTCATGCCTGCCTTCCTCCATCTTCCAGGCCTGCAACTATGGGTCAACTTCTTCTCTAGTCATTTTCCTTCTAAAACATTTAACTTCCTCCCTCTACTGCTTTTAAGAACTTATATGATTAGATTGGGCCCACCTAGGGAATTCAAGATAATCTTCCTATCTCAAAATCTGCTGTCTTAATCGCAACTTTAAAGATTTTTATTTATTTATTTATTTTAGAGAAAGAGACCATGCGGGTGAGCTGGGGGAGGGTCAGCAGAAGGACAGAGAGAATCCCAAGCAGACTCCCATGCTGAGCACAGAGCCCGAGGCAGGCTCAATGCTGGGCTCACCAAGGGCTCTATCCCACAACCTGAGATCAAGACCTTGAGATCAAGACCTGAGCTGAAACCAAGAGTCAGACACTTAACTGACTGAGCCAATCCGGCACCCCTCACTTTTAAGGTCTCTTCTGACATGTAAGATCATATAGTCACAGTTTCTGGGCTGAGGATAGGAACATTTTGGAGGGAGGGCATTATTCTGCCTACCACAGCCTGTATAATTAAGGTGATAATGAAAGAAATATGAAATAATAAAAAATACGTGATTAATTTTTTTAAAAGTTTTTTTAAAGGAGCAGTAATGGGAATAAGAGGACAAATGGGACAAAGAGAAAAACAAACCAAAGGGAGAAGATCCGAACTCAATGAAAATGAAAAATATGTTACATGAATAGCTTAATATATTACATAAGTTGATTTAATAATTTTTTGCTTGTCCCTGAAAGATCTCTAAGTCAAGGTGATATCACTGATGAATTTTTCTAAAACTTTAAAGAATAAAAATCCCAAACTTGAAAACAGACTTTCAGAGAATAAGCGGTAGGATTTTCCCACTTATTTTATAAGGGATATAGCATAATGTTGATAGCGAGACCTGCCAAGGAAATTACAGTAAAGAAATAGTAAGAACAATATCTTCCTTTTGTGCAGATTCAATGAAATAATTCAGGTAAAGTTAGCTGGGAAATAAAGAGGAAAAAAAGAAACAAGAAGACTACAGGTCATTATTTCTAAAATTTTTAAACCAAAAGTTCTTAGGGAAAAAATTCACCCAGCATATATAAAATGAATCTATTATGATTGATTAGGTTTGTTTCAGGGACATAATATTGCTTTTATGGAGAAAACCATTCAATATAAATTATCAATTAATAGAATATAGGAAAAGATATGTGATCATGTCAGCAAAGCAGAAAAAGAATTTATTGATATTCAACACTTTTTATATTAATTTTTTTCATCTAATGCCAAATGGAAGTGAACTTTATTAAACTGGTATAAAATATCTATCAAAATATAGCTAAGAGTTATAATCAATGCTAAAATAATCATTATGTTCCCTTCGGTTGGGAAAACTATGACGATTACCATCACCTTTTCTATTTGGCATGGTACTGGAGGTCATCACCCAAACATAAAGCCAAGGAAAAGAAATTTAAAAAGAATACAATTTGAACTTGCAGATATAATTGAATATTTCACTGAAATAAGAAATAAAGTACTGAAATATACATGGATAAATCTCGCTAATATAATATTGAGCTCTAGAAGCTAGGTACAGAATAGAAGATTCACTGTAGGATGTTCAGTCACAGGTGATTCTGCTATATACGAGCAGATAGAGTACTGTCTGCCTTTCAAAGGGGGTAAATTAACTGGGAAAGCCCAAAAACTAGCCTTCTGTGGTGGTGCTAATGTGCTGTATATTTACCTGCTTGTTGGTCACACGGCTGAAATTAAGTGTAAAATTTCCCTCTATTAAATTCACATTCTTTCTGTTTATCTGCTCAAATCAGTGTTTGCCCTCCAATAGGAGCATGTATGTTCAAACACTTTTAGTTTTATAGTGAAAATGGCATAGTTTCCCACAAGGAAACTGGGAGGTAAAAACTTTGGAGGTAAAACCTTGGTCATGAACAGGGGTCTCAGGTCAAAGTGTGACTGAGGGGGTTGTTATTGAGAAACTATGTATTGGTAATGTTTTACAGTGCACTTTTACATGGCCAGGTGTTTTTTTTTTTTTTTTTGAAATTTTAATTATGTAATATAGGAATCATTCAAGCCCTATAATTCTGTTGGTACCCAGGCTAAATATTTTATAGTCTCATCTAGAGATGGGCTATATGTGTATCATTTCCGTACTAAGAAATATTTATTCTCTCCTTTATGACCGAAGACTCCTAGGACTGTATAAGGTATTTCAGTGATTCCTCTAAAGGGCAAAATGGATGGTTAACTAAGATAAAGTAGGCTTTGAGAGCTAATTCCTTTGCAGTTACTTTACGATCAGAGTTTTTATTCCTTAATATTTACTTGTAAGCATTCCTGACAATAGAAAATAAGAAGACGTATTTTCCCTTCAGAACAGTTCTTGTGTAGGAGAGTCAGGAAGAGGGAACTGAGATCTACTGTGGAGAGATTTTCTCGTACATCTTGAATACCTAGGAGGCTTCGTAAAACTACAAATAAGTAAACCATTATCATTCGAGATGATAAATCTGAGCTGAATGAAACTTCCTACCTTTTGGGCTGCCCGTTATTACTAAGAAAACCTTAGGGTTCTAAAAACAGACACACACACTCACATTACTACAATTTGAATAGCTTCGCAAAGTTGATTTGTATAATATCCGTTCTGTTATATAAGCATCATATATTTAGAATATCTTGATTAAAGCTAATGCGCACATTCACCTGAATTGAATGTAACCAGGGAGAAAGAAGACATTCATCAGCATGCCAGGCTTGGATAGCGGCAAGATTAGTGAGGCAGAGCCTATAAACATATGATGGAACATAAAACCTCTATTATAGATCTCTCATACCAAGACATATGTATTTTATGTCTAACGGATGACATAAAATGTGACCTGGCCCATCTGAGTCATAATTGGCATATCTCAGGCCCTGAAGTCTTAGTGAGCTGGGCTCGCTTGGACGTCATGGAGTGATCCGCGCTGCTGGTCTGCGTTGCACCCGCTCCGTAATTGCTCAGTCCTGCGCGTGGCTACCAACTTAAACTGCTATTTTTAGAGAGCATTCTTCTAACGCGGTGAAGGTATATTTTGGGCTCTGTGTTTCAGTTTCAAATACATGTTTTCTGGAATTTAAAGAAATACAGCTGACACCACAGGAATAAAAGCAAGTTTGATCTTTGTCTGGAAATCTGAATTCTGAATTTCCTCGTACATTCTGGAAGAGACCACATGAAAGAAAGCGGAATCCCCACTTCTGTCTCAGATCCTGGAAAAGTAGAATAGTTACAAAACTGTTCTTTTCTGACTTGTCTAGAAATAGTTTTATGCTTGTTAGTGATTTAGTTTTAATTATTTAAACCCCACCGATGTCCTCAGAAGGCTCAACTTACTGTTTAGGGCTTCGGCCTCCTACTGTCCTGGAGACGTATGTACAAGGGCCGCTTGTCAACTCGATTGAGGATGTCGGTGCCCTAAACCGGCAGAGGCGCCCAATCAAGCTTGAGACATGAGAGCAATAAAACAAACTGCAACACACAGTGAAACTCTATTTGCGGCTTGTTTTATCGACCTTTGATGAAGCCACATCGCATGTACACTCTTTAGGATTAAACGTGAGTCTGTGTGTGTGGTGTGTTTCCTTATAGATGAAATTGGTTACCGTGGGAAGACAATGTAAGAGCGTAGTAGAAAAGCCAGGGCATCAGACTGGGTGACCTTCTAAAACCTGTGTCACCACTTGTCAGTCACTTCCGTTGCCTTTGTCCAAATTTCTTCATTTGTAAAATGAGGGAACAGAACTCCCTAGCTCATCTTGTGGTTATGACGGTCTATGAAGATAATGTCTGGCCAAGTGTTTATTTACATCGGTGCATTAAATATGGCCATATTTGGCAAGTGAATTAGTTTACCAGACAGACTTACTAAACAATATGTCATTTCTAAAGGGCATTGGGAGTCTTTCAGAAATATTCAGCCAATCTTCATTAAAAAACCACGGAATTTATGGCAGAATTAGCCTTTGGGTTAGGTCATTGCTGGTTCTTTATTCACCGGCTCATCAACATTAGATGTTTGCTTATGAATTCCATACTATCTACTGCCCTATTTGTATGGGCCCAGGTGAGAGGGTGGTGGGCAAAGCACATTTAAGTAAATGTGGGGAGGAGGGACTCTATTCCCTACGAGTCATGTCCGTGACTGATAGGTTACCAGCCAAGGAATTCTTAGTCGTACAACATGTTCTACCACCTTCAAGATAGATCAGAGAAAGGACATGTCTAACGCTGGCTTATGCTGTTTAATTTTTTCACTTTTTTAAATTTTTGGCTTATGTTCTTTTAAATGAAGATGAAGAGAAACTAAAAAAAAATGTTATTTTGCTGGAATCTAAGTATTCAGATGTACAGAGCATTTTTAAACTACAGGTGAATACTACATCCTCAAATACAGAAAATATTTTATTATTGTATTTTATAAATAGCATCGGCAGAAAAAAACAAATGTTGACAATTTCCAGTTCAGAAATATTCCTAATATCTGATTAGGTTATTTTTTATTTGGTCTCTATTAAAATACAGTTACATCTGAAGTAAAACAAACTAGCTCATGGTTTTGTATATGAGAGGGGCAAACTGCTTTCCAGGAGTAGGTAGAAAAGAAAATAAAATGTAAATCCAAATTCATAGATTCCCCCCCTCTAGAGTATATCAACTAGATTCTATATGCTTTAATTTCCTTGCATTCCACAAAAGTTTACTGCCTATCCTGAGCTTGAATGTTAATAATATTAGATGAGATACATAATATAAAAAATGTGAAATGCCAACACTGAAATGACTATAATTAAAATAATTATAATCTGTGATATACAATATATCAAGTATTACAATATGTTACATGACAACATACTACATAATTCTCTGCTAAAAGAGTGCAATATGTATAAGTAATATCTAGCATGAAATTACATTAATCGATTACTTCATTAACTAGTAAGTATAATACCCTAGTGTAAGTCTGGTAACAAAAGGAAATAAAAATATGATGACCATTATATCAGCTTTAATATCAAATACACTTTTGGTTTTATATTCTCAAGGGTATATTTTTTTTCCTGAATATTAGGAAAAGAATAAAAGATTTAAAATATGTTAGAAGGGACCACTAGATTTTATTTTTAATGAAAATAATATTTAATATTTCCATTAAAAAAGAAATGGGCTCTTAGTTCTGTTCTTAATCCCATAGACCTAGTGCCATGAAGGAGGAAATTTTTTATGTACATGGACACACAACATTGAATTGTGATCAGCATTCTCTCCTTAGTCTCAGCACCATAAATGCCACTGCCTTGTGCAAGAGTAGCTTCTAATCCTTGGAGACAGTTGCCAGAATCTTATCTAGTAGGAAGGGTAAAAATCTTCTTGCTCTAGGGAAAATGTGTGTGTATATATAAGAACATACCCATATGCACAATGACATGCAGTGAATTTGACCAAATCAATAAATGTCAAATGTATTCTTTTCATTGTAAACTTTTGAGTGGAAAAAAAGAAAAAGAAAAGTTTGGTGAACAGATATTTGACTTGGGTCTCTCAACTGTTAGGGATGCAGAATTTATCCGGTTTGATTTTATGAATTTATGTCTCTTTGTCATATTGTTCTCATTTTATTGAGATCTTCAGAAGGGCAAAATTAAATTTAAATGTTCAATTGGTGATCTCAGAATCATATCAGTCAAACTTTTATTCTCTTTACTGTCTTCTATTTATAACCAAAGCTGGTAGTTATCTTTGCCACTAACAATGTGATCTATGTACTAATCTCAGCACCTTGACCCCATTCTGTTCGAAGTTTATCGGCGTGAGTAGGAAGGGAGATACATACCTGGATCTAATCTAACAGAGCTTCTAAAGCCAAGGATAGACTAGATTTCCCCAAGAGTTTCAAAGTGAAAAAATACTAAAGTATTCCTGATACTTCACAGGAATATTTTCTATATGATCTTTTTTTAGTAGGATTCTAATTTATATGTGTCCAAAATTAACCATGTTTCCTCACTGTGACTATATGGATCGAATGCTCCCTGTTGGCTGATGTTTGCCTAGGAAAAATTATGAGGAGGTGATTGGAGGGGCACCTGGGTGGCTCAGTTGGTTAAGTGTCCCACTCTTCATTTCAGCTCAGGTCATGATCTCGGGGTCCTGATATTGAGCTCCGCATTGGACTCTGCACTCAGGGGGGAGTCTGCTTGTTCCTCTTTCCCCACACCCTGCCCTGCTTGCTTTCACTCTCTCGCTCTCAAATAAATAAGGAAAGAAATAAAATCTTAAAAACATAATAAAAAGAGGAGATTTAAATTTGGGAGCCCATGTTTCAAGCATCACTGCTCCTTCTAGAAAGGGTTAGACTGTTAAGGACCACAGCAGTAAATAGCAGAAGCAATAGCAAATCAAATCTTTTGTCTGATAGCTCAGACTTCCAGGAGCTAATGCCTGCTAAAATTGCAAAGTGTGACCAATTTCTCTGTTCTGAATAAAACTCCTATTTTATTTCATTTTATTTTATTTATTTGAGAGAGACAGAGAGAGCCTGAGAGGAGAAAGGGAGAAGCAGACTCCCCACTGAGCAGGGAGCCCAAGTGGGACTCGAGTCCAGGACCCTGAGATCACCACTCGAGCCGAAGGTGGACACTTAACTGACTGAGCCACTTAGACACCCCAAAACCCCCATTTTATTAAGTATTTTGGTAAAAAATAATGGAGAAGGTAATAATAATAAATCCTTGATTGCATGATCAGATGGAAATTTGAGCAATTAAACAGAATATAAAAGTGAGGGCACTTCGTATATAATACAATATATACACACATTATCTATATATTATAATATATACATATATAAATTTATTACATTACAAAGTTTATATTAATGGTTGGTTAAGAATAGATTTTTTGAAATTAGTGTTAGAAAAAGGTAGATTTTTTAATTTAAATTTCCAGTATGGTTTAACAATTTAAATCTTAAAAACGAAATCACAGAAAAAGAATATGCAAGTGAAATATTATAAGTGAAATGCCTAAAGCAGAGACCACCCAGGATTGGAAGGCCGTTCAGTCAATTTTTGATAGTTCTCACTCCTGTACCACAAAAGACGTATCCACCACAGACCCAGTCTCCTACAGTGACAGGTCTTCTCTTTCTTTAGTCTGACAGATTTCCCATATGGAAGAGTCACCCTGGATACATTATGCTAGTTTATATTTAAAGGGATTCACATTTGTTCACATGCTGTATCTGGGGAAAATCTTACTTCTCTTGACCTTTACATTTCTGAATAAAAAAGAGCACAGATTCCTTTCTGCCCCAAGGCTGCACACATTTTCTGTTTCAGAATAAATTACAATCATTCAGGGGAAAATTATATATGATTTAACATTCTTTGAAGAATCAGTAGGAAATAGTTGATAAGTAGTTGAAAATAGGGTTCTGAAGGACCAGCCTAGGACCGGTATATGAAGTGAAGCCATTTAAGTGGTTGAATTTCCTTTAAGAAATAGTGTATAAGAGTATGCAGATAAATAACCAAAGACAAGATAGAATGAAACTTGGAAGAGCACCATTAAAGAGAGGGCAAAAAATGAAACAGGAGCATGCGAAGAAAAACGCAAAGAAATTATAACAGCAGGAAGACCAAGAGCGTGTCATTATCAGAATGATAGGGAAGCAAAAATGTAAGGGTAACTAACCTTGTCATTGCCTCAGGAAAGTGAAGTAACATAATCCTTGTTGCTCTGGAAAAAAATCCATTAGATTTTGTGTTAGATGGGGACACTAAAGATGAAAACAGAAACACTTTTAGTGAAGTGGCACAGGGCAGAGGATAGATTACAGTCGCTGGAGAGGCAGAAGTTCTAGACCACTTCAAACTAAAACTCAAGGGTTCTATTTTTGTTTGTTCAGAAAACTGCATTTTAAGAGGTACTTAGAGACTCAACACCAAATCCAGAGAATAATCATCATGTGGGAAGATTCAAAATTATTATATAAAAAAGAATGTAAGAGAAGAAACTGAGGACATTTGGGTTAGAGAAAAAATGCCATTATGGATGATAAATATTTGCAAGACATTTACATGTAATAAAAATTGAATACATTTCCAATGTTTTCAGAGGAAATTGATAGAGCTATTATTTTGAAATCAAGACATACATATTTGACAAAATAAAAAAAAAGTTTATGTTGAAGATGAACGTGAGTATTTCCATCAGCTTCTCATTTCAGTGGGCAGGGCTGGTGCATTCCCCCAAAAAGCATAAGGAAAATAGTATTATGGTAAGTACTAGGGTTACTACGGTCGGGTTAGTTAATACCTTCACCACTTCATATTATTTTCATTTTGTGTGTGTGGTAATAACATTTAAGATCTACTCTCTAGCAACTTCAAGTGTCTAATACAGTATTTGTTTTCTATATTCACCATGCTACACACTAGATCATTTCTCAATGTACATGTGTATCAAATCACATTGTGCACATTAAACTTGCATATGTTGTATGTCAATTATATTTCAATAAAACTGGAAAAAAATAAAAGGGTAATTTGTAAACTTACACAGGAATACTCAAAAACAAAAGGTACCTTTTGTATAAGTCTTTGCTGTCTTGTATATTTCTGACAGTGAAAAAGTTGCCATCATACACTAAGGGAGGTAACATTTTCAAGTGTAAGCAGCCATGCTATAAAGATCGCATATTATACCTGAAAATATTGAAATGAAATAGATACAACTTTGGTTTAGAAAAGATGTTATGCTGACTGACTTTCTGAGAGTGTTGGATTTAGTATTGCTGAGGGAATACTATATTGATAAACCCTGGGTTTATCAATGTGTACATGCATATGGATAAGACATTTTCTCTATCTTTATTATGCTGTATAACCTAACCATATTATTATATATAACATTGTCTCACCTCTTCAGGGAGTTCGTTAGACATACAAATATAAGAATATATGCAGTGTGGGGGCACCTGGGTGGCACAGTGGTTAAGCGTCTGCCTTCAGCTCAGGGAGTGATCCCGGCGTTCTGGGATCGAGCCCCACATCAGGCTCCTCTGCTATGAGCCTGCTTCTTCCTCTCCCGCTCCCCCTGCTTGTGTTCCCTCTCTCGCTGGCTGTCTCTATCTCTGTCAAATAAATAAATAAAATCTTTAAAAAAAAAAAAGAATCCATGCAGTGTGATGGGTGTTTTATTATCTGTATCGGAACCATAGTTTAAGATGATAGAGGACATTTTTAACTATTGGGAAGGAAACATGAGCAAGAGCAACAGCAATATTATAAAAAAAATAAAGCGTGCTTAAAAAATCAAAAGTGACGTGGAATGTCAAAAGCAAAGGAGGTGTCAAGAAAAGTAGATACGGTAAGGATGAAAAGTTCGGGGGTGTCAGCCTGAAATCACAGAAGTCCTACAGGCTGGCCTTTACAGTGTAAACCTTAGAGAAATAAGAATTTTAAGAGTAAACATTTAACTAAAATAGAAGGGATTGATATACAGATTCTCAATAACAGATATTGGGAAAGTAATGCTTGTACATCTAAATATACCTAAAAATAAATAAATTCCCCACTTCCCCCCAAATGACTACAAACTGTACACATAAAATTCATCAAGGGAACCTGTACATATTTAAAAATTGTTTCAGTAGTTGGACTTTCATTGCCATAGTTTTATAAGGTCTGGTTTTTTTCTTAAGAAACTGTGGACGGGAAGAAAAATGTAGGACGCCACCATCAGAAATTGACATTTGTCATTAAGCGTAAACATGACTGAATCACCAAAATAGTGTGTAATTCATCAGTGGTACAGTAATCATATTAATGACTCATATTTGAAGTAAAAAAATTGTACATTGCCAGGTATTAACTTGAAAATTGCCACCAGATTTATGGATTATCTTAGCATCTCGAATGCAATCTTATTAAATGTGTTAATGATGTTTAAGTGGATAGGGCAAGTTGAAAAATTAATTATGAAACATTCAGCTTTGCCAACACAGATTTCCTTCATCATAAGGAAATAAACTCCTGTTATTTTTAGTAAAGAGGTATATATTCTTCTAAAGCCAAAGCAAAAGAAAAAAAAAGTTTTGTCAACAATCTTTTAATATTGTTCAGTTTCTTAAATACAAAAAAGAACACACACAGCTCCTCTGAAGTACACAATAATATAAAATAATAACAATTATCGCTATAAAAACCTATAAACATTTTAAGGTGTAGAATAATGTACATATATTCTATTTAATTGTATAAGTGTGTATATTGCCACTGATATTATCCAAAGCAAATGTCAAATTTAAACAAATCATCCTATAATGTGGTTAGCAAAAAAAAAAAAAAAAAAGGAAAGGCAATTACTTTCATGTAATTTATATAGAAAAAACTTCATGTTTTTCTTTTATTTAAATTGATTTCCAAGTATGTAATTTTATACACTGTGAATGACTTATTTGTATAAATAATCAACAGAAGATAACAGATATGGATATTGAAACAAGGAGAAAATAACCGGGGAAGAGAGTATATATAAAAAGAGAAAGCTGCACAAGCAGCATTAAATATTAACACCCACATACACACACGCACATTGAGAACCGTTCCTGAAATAATAACTACAGAGAGACTTCTAAATACATCTCTGACTCTAAGGAATCTGGTCTTGTTTGATCACTGCTTAAAAATATATTTCCATGCTCTATTCATTTCATTTTTGAGTAAGAGTCTAAATCCTATCTTTTTTTTTTTCCCAAGGCAAATAACTAAAATATTTGGGTTAAAATATTCTAGCTTTAAATCTCTATTGCTGATGTTCATGCACACGGAGCAGATTCTTGAATTAGTCTGCCTCGCTCGTATGAAATTAAATGATTGATCGATAGGCTCCAGGAATTGGGTTGAGACTATTTTGTTAATTAACGAAGGATGGCAACCTGTCAAAACTGCTTATTATTCCAAGCATACTTGGTAAAAAGTTTTTCCGGTATCTTAAAAAACTTCTCTGAGGATTATTGTGCTTCCTTTATTTTTTGTGTATCTCAACTCTATGAATGAGAATGAATCTACACTTGTGGACCAGTTTTTTTTTTTTTTTTTTTCCAGCTGGGACAAATAAATGTGTCAATTTTCTGATGACTAATGTATGGTGTTATCTATAATGTTTTTATTTAATCTTATTATTTAAATGACATTTATTTAATCACATTATTTAAGTAGCATCTTAAAATATAGCTGCCATAATTCTTTTTATCTAAAGTTTATTGATACCTTTGATTTATCACTAAAGGAATTACCCACTTCCGAGAAATCTGCAGGACATAGTGTCATACACACACACACACACACACACACACACACACACACACATATATACACACACATACGTATATTAAATTTGTTCTCAAGTTTTTGCCTCTAGAAATTTGTATTCTGATACGCATTTACCATAAACACATAATGTTTATGTGACAAATATGTGATAAGCAATGTAAATATAACTGTCTAAGGTATTTTAAAAAGTAATTTGAAGTAAAGTGATCATTTATTTTAGAAGTTGAATCTATAAATGCTTAGTTTTTTAAACCAAATGCTGCACAGTTTCCGTATCTGGTAATGGCGTGCTAGCACATGCTTGGTACTCAAATTATATGTAGAATAAAGTGAATGTGTAAATAAAAAAGCAAATGCTTCTAACAAAGTTGGGCATGTGTTTTTCTTGCAAAAATGCAGGAAATAGTCACACTTATTATTCAAGTCTGAGTTCCGTAAACAACATCAAATGACAACTCAAAACCATGAAGTAGTGAGGAATATTATCCCAAAGTATCTGGATTTTTAATGTTTCTTTATTTTGGACATTAACATTCCTTCTTTTTATGCCGGCATATGAAAGCCCAGAGGTGCTCATGCCTCATTGCTTTAACATATGCTATTTTCAGTTGCTGAGAAGAATGTGAGGCAACAGGTTTTGGGGGAAAATACAGTTTCTGTCCAGCTGTAATAAAGGCATTACCATGAAAGATCATGCTCAGATAAGTATTCCAAACCTATGTGTCAGGAGAAGATGAGTTCATTTAAACCATGATCTCATCTCCTGTTGACTGAATGCCTCTGTTACAGCAATTCATATAAACTCTTTCAAAAACTCAGACTTTCTGATAAAGAAAAATTTGAAGCAGGCTTGTATAATGTAGTAAATTTTCACTTTCCCCTGGCTGAGTATTTTAAACAAGGCATGCAAATAACTGGAAGAAACTCTTATATAGCAAATGCCAAGTTTCCTTTAAAATAAAGCAGAAGAAAATCTGAGTTTCTAAAAAGAAAAGAATAGTTTTTTGTTTATTGGGGTTTTTGTTTGTTCTGTACAACACAGTGAATTTTAATGTCCCCCTTTGGGGATCTAAAAAGACAAGTTTTATGTTAAATTATTTTTCCAGACTTTAGAAGAGACAACTTCTCATTTTAATCTGGAAACAGTCTTAAAATCAACCTCTGACAGACACATACTATGAGAATACCTTACTGTGATTGAAATCAACCCTCCTAATGGAAGAAACTAGATAAGCCAAACAAAATATTATGAGAAAATCATTGGACTTGGAAAGCAGTGATGATACAAGGGGTTAAGATCTGGAGAGGAAGGAAGGACCAGGTATGGGAGAGCAATGTTTGAAAAATCTCATTTATCCAAAAACTGTAGAGGGAAGGCTGACAAAGCTCCACTGAGTATTTGGCAATCTCCTGGTTCTGTAGTGTCAACGGTTGACTTTAGGACCCAGTGAAGAAGAGAGAAACCTATGAAACGTGCTAGAACTAAAAGCTGGATCCTTGAAAGACTGTGCATTTACAGTAACGATGAACCAGAAATAGAGCAGCCCCCCCAAAAAATTAGCCCAAAGATATTCTACATGTGCATGCAGCTAATGACAGAGCCCTAAAGTATATTAAACTAGAATTTGACAGACTGAAAGGAGCAATAGCCAAACCATACTCACTGTTGGGATATTTTTCACGTGTATCTCATAAATTGATAGAAGCAGCCAAAATAGAGGATTTACAAATATCGGAAATTTGTCACTCTCAACAAATTCCAGTGAATCAAATTTGTACATGCTGTGCTATCTGATAACTTACTAAAATGTGCAGCTTTAGTCCTGCGAAGAAAATCTATAGTCTCAAATACATGCCGTTGAAGGGAAAGAAAGTCTTCCAATCAAAGACCAAGCAACAATCTTGAGAAGGCAGAAAAGGAAGACCAAGTTAAATCCAACACAGGAATTAATGAAATAGAAAGCAATAACCAACAGAGCAACAACAAAGTCAAATTAAGAAAATTTCACAAGATTAATAAAGTTCATAGTACAATATCAAGACTGAGAAATAAATAAATGGAGGAAAGTAGAAATCACAAGCATCATGAATTAAAAAATAGTCATTAGTAGTAATCCTAGACACAATAAAAGGTAAAAAGAGAACAATCTGATAACTTGATACCAAAAATTTTTAAAAGTTTGAAGTTGAAAAATTCCCTGAAAAATATAATACCCAATTTAACTCAAGAATTTATTCAACTGACATAATTATGACACATCGTCTAGAAATTGAATCCATATTCAATAAACTTTCATGTGAAAATCCAAAGCCCAAAGGATTTCTCAATTTCTCCAAACACTGGAAGAAGAAAGAGTATGCATCTTAGAAACTCTTCCAGAGAATTAAAAAGCAAAAATTGTACAATGTCCAACTAGTTTTGTGAGACCAGCATGACACTGATACCAAAACCATGTAAGGACATTACTAGAAAGGAAAATTGAAAGTCAATATTTGCTATAAGTTTATATTTAAATCTCATTAGTGATTCTAGTAATTTAACTTAGTATGCGTATCAACTAGGAATATTTAAACAGGGGGCGATGTCATTTTTTCCTCACATAACAAACACATTGGACATTGGCAGCAGGTGGTGGTGGTATATACATAGTGTGGTATCAGGGTACCAGATCGCTTGTTCTCTTGGCATTTTCTACTTTTCAAGTTGGCTGACAGCATTCCACATCAAGATAATAAGAAGGAGATAAAGCATCCTTTTTATTTATGATCATTTCTTATTCTCTCCCTTTTCTTCTCTTTCCTCTTGCATAAATCTCTCACCATTATTTTAGGATTTTATTAAAAATTGTTGGGGTACCTGGGTGGTTCAGTCATTAAGTGTCTGCCTTCAGCTCAGGTCATGATCTCAGGGTCCTAGGGTCGAGCCCCATGTCGGGCTCCCTGCTCAGAGAGGAGTCTGTTTCTCCCTCTCTCTCTGCCCCTCTCCACTGCTTGCACTCTCTCTCTCTCTCTCAAATAAATAAATTAAATAAAAAAAATTCTTTTGTCTTTTTCTCCATGATAAGATAAAAACATGTGAAAACATATATATGATTGTTTTCATTGTTTTAAAAAATAGATCACATTATTATAATTTAATACTCCATTGTACATCATAGAAATCCCTACAAAACAACTTTGGAGATAAAATTCACTTTCAGGTAGCTTAATATAGGTTTATAATAATTAATCTTCTTTGCAGTTTATTCCAGACTTTAGAAAAGTCTTTGCCATATTGACATTTTTATTTTAAAGTGAAAAGTGAAATTTGCAAATCAAATGGTGAATATATATTTAAGATTAAGGTAACTTACAGATTGTTTCCTGTAAAAACTCTATTTCAGGTTTTCTTCAGCAGTGAAAAACTAAAATTTCCCTGAAACATTGACACATTATTGCACGTAATTTTGTTAATCTTTTTGGGGGAAAGTGATGGCACTTATGGCCATTCATTTTGCATTCATTGAATATTAACCATTATGATCATTTTCCACATATTTACTTGTAATTTCTTTGCGATTTTGAATTTTTTATTAACATTATTTACACGTTTTGTGTTTTCTGGAGCTCTCTATGCATTAAAGATCGTAACCATCAATTATTTTCTCCAAAGTCAGCTATTTGTCTATTACCTTTTTATAGCCACTTTTGTTATATGAAACAATTTAATGTAACCTCAGTTAAAGAGATCTTCTCAACCCTTGATTTTAGTATCGGTTTCTTACATTTACATCTAAGACTTTGTTGTTTTTATGATATAGAATCATCGTCTGTAACACATTAGTATTTCAATGTATATGTCTGAGATAAAATCCCATATTTACTCTTATATTTTTATTTCTTATTGTGAATTGAATGTTACTTGTTATTGTTGTTGTCATTACTATTATTAATGTTGAGAAAATTGATTTTTAAAATAATTATTTTGTATTCAGTTTTCTCACCAAGTTATTTTATCAAATCTTATTGGGTTTTTTAAAAAAATCTTTTTTTTTCAGTTGTGCTGTCTGTATAAGCACATCAGCAAAATAGATTCACCTACTCTTTGAAATTTTGCAGTTGTTTTTCCTAAATATTATAATTGTTTTGAGTATTTGTATTTGTTTAATCCCTGCCATCCTTTTTTCTTTATGATTTTAATTAAAATGATATTAGAAAAAAATAAAAAATAATAAAATGGTATTAGAATTCTCTCACTTTCAATGACATTTACCATTTGAGTAAATATGCTTTTTTAAAAGTAAGTAGTTGCTTTCTAATCCATTTTTTATTTAGATATTTCATCAGGAAATTCTTCTGAGTATCATCAAATCTCATTTCAGTGTATATTAAAGAAAACTAAAATAATTGAAGTAGATCAAAGGAATCTTGTATAACTGTAACCTGCTAACAATACCTGTCTAGTTTCTGCTCCTGTGTGTTTGATAATTTTGGATTCCTCATATAAGTGGAATTATGCAGTGTCTGTTCTGAGACTGGCTTATATCACTTAGCATAATGTCCTCCAGGGTCACCCATGTTGTCACAAATCATAGGATTTCCTTCTTTATTAAGGCTGAATAATCTGCACCGCATTGTGCCTATAGTTCACAATACTGTGTTGTGCACTTAAAAATATAGGAGGGTAGATCTCACGTTAAGTATTCTCACCACACACATACACACACACACACACACACACACACGGGACCCAAGGAAACTTCTAGAGATGATGGATATGTTTATGACCTTAACTGTGGTTTTGATATCACTGGTCTATGCCTATGTCCAAGTTCAAATCAAATGCATTAAATATGTGCAGGTTTTTTGTCTATCAAAAACTTAAAACTTAAAAAATAAAATGTAAAAACGAAGAGAGTTCTCTCCAAGGCTCTTTTTAAGAACGCTATTATTTTATGATTTTCAGTAAAGTAGTAGGCACAAGAAGAAGGTAGAGACTATGAAGTACGATGCTGAGTGTGACATGAAGGCGGAGTACCTGTCTGAACAAAAGAAAGGATGCAGAGAAAGGTTTAGCAATGTGACAGCACAGCCACAGCCCTTCCCTGAGCAAATGGTAGATGTTGGAGTCTCAAACCATTCTCTCTTTCCAATCCTTATAAGGTACACCACATTGCAAAACTGTAGTTTCTAGCAGAAAATTGACCCTCGATCAAATACTTTTGATCCATTGGATGAATGAACTGTCTTACCTGATTCTGTAGTTTTTAGTCTAAAAAACTAGGCAGAGTTGCATGTATTTCCCCATCTCTACCTCTCTTTGTGTGTCGTCGAATCCAAGGTAGTCACTTGTGATCTGTGACCTCAGAAGAGCCTGAGACTCACAGAGGACTTTGAGCCTTTTGCACCTGTCTCGTGTCCTCATTTCCTTCCTAATCTTTCCTTTTCTATATTCTTTATCAGCATCGTAATAAATATGTGTATACATGCTTATTTTCCCCACCAGATTATGATCTACTCGAGGGCAGGAATAGTTTGAAGCTAAACTCTCAAGACACATGTTTAATGGATAAGCACTTCGTATGCATCCGAGTCAAGGAGCAGAAATTCTGTAAAATGCCACAGTGTACTGTCAGATTGAAGAATTGTTCTCTGCAGTCAAAATCCAGAGAATTCTGCATATGTTTGCTTTATGTAAATTTATTATGCATTACTATGGTATACCAGAGGCACGGAGAGACACAACAGGTGGTCATAACACTAGGTATATCTTGACAACTCTCCCAGTAAAAAATGGCTTGTTTTTGTAGGTTAATTTTTTATGAATCTGTTCCTTGACACTCTGTTTATATCTTAGGGCCAAAAAACTGGCCTTCTAATTTGACACAGGAAAAGTTCCAGAAAGCCAAGAGGAAGTTCCTCTTCTCTTCCCATCACTAAGAACATGTAGCTTGGACTGGTCCTTTCACACAAATGAAATCAATACTAACAAACCAGAGGGCTGGATCTTAGTCAGATTTGATGAGCAGTGATTAATAAAGCAGCAGAAAACAATGAACAATAATTTGGTCTGTTAGCTCTGCCGGATTCAGTCGGTTAATTGCCAAGCAGTGAAGCACCCTACTGAGAAACGGAGGCTGTGTTTCTGTTTGTGATCCAACATAGCCAGGTGCACTGTGATGACAAGGCACCAGCAGTCAAACCTGTCAAGGCTGGGTCCTGGCAAGTGTATAAAGCAATGGTGTGGATCTATTTTCACTTCAGAATGTGACGAATATGTCATGGAATGTTCTTTCTTGTTGTTAAAATTAATAGGGAGAAACACTTCTGTTTTCCAAGACGCAGGAATAACTAAATTTAATCATAGCAGAGGCCTTTAGTGCCTTATTACTGGTAGTGTCTCCTGGCACTTTCTTGTTTTTTCTTAGGTACCAACAGATTATGATAATGGTAAAATTCTTCACTAGGTCCTCTCACGGCTTATAAATAAGATTTAAAGGTAATTTCATCCTTTGAAGTCTAAAAATTCCAGGGTAGAATCTTTATCCTTGTATCAAGATTAACTTTAGAAATAAACACTTTCTCCTGGAAAATGGTTTAATTATGGCATCACTATTTTAAAAAAGAATTCACATTTTTAAAATTTCTGACACCTTGTTCTTCCTAACATGTCTTTTGGCCTTTAGGCTATCCAGCTTTGTGCAAATAGGAATAAATTACATGTTGTTATTTTCCATCTTTTTAGTATAAAAATCCATACAAATGAATGGTATTTGTCTCCCATGCACTACCACACTAACAGCTCTTTTTGTAGTAAAAGTTAAAAAACAAAACCATCTTACCATATATAACACGATCATCTACTCTAATATTCATCTATGATATTCTCTATTCTCATTCTTTTATAATGAATTGAAATAATTTGTATTTTATTCACATTTCTAACCACACTCTCTTAAAAGGTGAAATGTCTGATTTCTTGGAATAATCTTTGTATAACCTAATACGCAGAAGATAGCAATACTTGTGTGTGTGTGTGTGTGTGTGTGTGTGTGTGTGTGTGTGTCCTATTTTGGAGCCCTCACCCTTGTATTTTTATGGAATCATTGGGATTTGGAGGGAAAAGAGTGCATAAGATAATTGAGAAGCATGCTGTAAGCCTAGCTTCGATTATCGTGGACTAAAGCTGTGCATGCAGCAAATGTGGTTGCCGTACTTCATTCAGTGTTTGAGCCCATATCCTGCGACTGTAAAACACAAAACAAAATAAAACAAAAATCGGAACATGGAGCACATACTAAATGTGCCCAGAAGCCTCTTTGTTGTGCACATAGACACCGTTACTGTATAATATTAATGTATGTCTAATAAATTGGACCTCCCCCAACTCCTTATTGTACTTACCCTGCTAAACCATATAGTTGTGATATTTTCAAGGGTCTATCTGGCATAGTCGGCCTAGAGTTAATGCTGAAGCATTTGGCAATAGCAAAGACTGCATTTATGGGAATATTGCAGGCTGTTGTTTTTTTTTAAAACAAGAATTTTAAGGTACTTCTTGGGGAGCCAAGGCAGGAAAAACATTGCCTAAATAATTTCTCTTGGTGATTTTGTTCAATTAGCATTCAAGATTTTTCCTTCCCCAAAAGTGCTTAATATGTACATAATTGACATTTTGACAAAAGTATTTCTATGACTGGCGTCAGAGAGTGATACATGCTCATTTTGCAGCAGACTAGGGATGGGCATATTACGTCATTTTAAACTTCATGAGCTTAGAGACAAATGAGAAAATCAAAATGAGAAAAAAACCTTAAAATTTGAAGAAAATCAATCATTCTATTACATATAAGGCAGATAGATTGTTTCTATACAATTTAACACATGAATTATAATATCAGTTGCAAGGGCTTTCATAACAAAATACAACAGAATTGGTGTCTTATACAACAAAATTCATTTCTCACAGTTATGGTGACTGGAAGTCTAAGATCCAGGTATCAGCAGGACTGGTTTCTCCCAAGTCTTCTGTCCTTGCCTTGCGGACAGCCACCTTATCACTATGTCCTCACAGAGCCTTTCCTCTGTGCCCACACCTCCCTGGTGTTTCTTCCTCTTCCTATAAGGACACCGGTTCAATTGGATTAAGCCCTACCTTGATGACCTTATTTATCCTTAATTACCTCCTTAAAGGCCCTGTCTCCAAACACAGTCTCATTCAGGGTTAGACCTTCAACATACGAATTCCATGGGAAACACATTCAGTCCACACAGCTATTTACTGAAACTAATTGGGATATTCTTGAAGCTTGCAGTATAGGCGAAAGAAAAACCAAAAAACTTTTATTTGATTTACTCTCTTCAGCAAAAAGTTACTTTATTTTTAGTACCCAATTAATGAAACCCACTGTGATTCAGAGCATTAGTGTTTGTGTGATATACTAGCCTTGAAATATTCTTATTCTCTACAGCAACAAGTCTAGTGTGAAAAGATAAGCCATTGTTTTCTAAGGTAAAAAGACTATATATTTGTATTTGAAGTAAAAAATAATTACTTTTAGGTGGTCTCTTACAGTAAAATATTGGCAGTAAAATTAAATTTTGTATGGATAAATGAATATTTTTCTTTCCTAAAGTTTCCCCCACCCCTGATCCTTGAGGTCATAGAATATTAATTCACAAAAGCACTGGATGATGAGCTTACTGTGTTCAGGGGTGAAATAAAGCAAAATAGCAGTATATGAAATAAAATAAACTAGGGGATCTTTTAATATCTGATATTTAATTCTGAAATTCTGAAAAAAAAATTCTGAATTTCAGGGGAAAAATATCTGGAGTACAAAAACTGCATGGAACAGAAGTTTTCTTAACAAATATAACATCAAATGACTTATTTCTCTCTTTGATTCCTGGTAGAACCAATATTTTTCTAAAATCAGAGAATTCTAAAGTTGGAGTAGACACCTGAACATCTTTCATATGAAAAGTATTTGATGATGAGTTTAGAAATAAAAATAACTTGAGATTAAGAACAGATAGGCCTCTTCCATACTATGTTCTTTTCTCTCACTAATATAATTTTATCTCCCTACAATTTCATACTCTTTCTGCTACAAAGGGAGGACATGGATAGAAATCTAAAACTGGAGGCCCCCCTGGGCCCCTCTAAATAATTCAAGAGTATATTCTGGCTTCTTTTCAGGGTTATGGAGAGCTATAACAATAATGGTGGGAAAATATTTGCTTAGTTTTGGAATTACCAGATTAGGGAATCAAAATAACAGGGACCCAAATCTTACTAGTATTATTTGCAAATAGCTTTCTAATGCTCTATTCTTTATTTAGAAAGTCTACCAACCTTATCATCCACAAACATTACAAAAAGTAAAGATAGCTCATATGGTAATAAAGCTACAATTAAGTACAAAACATTCAGATACCTTAAGCTTCCTGGGCTAAACCACTGTCTTTGCATTCAATTATGTTAAGATCAATCCCATTAAGAATCCACAAGCTATCTTTTTGTAAGTTAATAAGAGGATGCCCCATACATTTGGAAATTTTACTCCCTGAATCTTAGGTTCCATCTCATTTGGGCTAATATGACTAACTACCACAAGAGATACGTACCACAATACCACTAACACATTTAAGATGCAATTTTTTAAAGACTTAACTAACAAAGAGATATTGGACTTTCAGAAATGACATCAGAGAGAAACTCTCCTTCAGTGGACACCATTGAAAAGGACCTTATCAGGTAGAGTAAAACTCTGAAGAGTTGATTCAAAGATTCATATTTGCCACATACAAAGAAATGTGTAGCTTCGTCCTGACCACTAGAGATCCATTCCATCAAGAGACTTAAAGCTGAGAATTCTTAGAACTATTTCAGAAGGCATGGCTTCAGATATCATTAAAACACTGCCAGCAGAATTTAGCCCATCAGGAATCAAAGCCGTGTTAGGGCTTTAGTTGCTACAGAGAACAGTTGGTTCTATTCCAAGGCACTCCAGCCTTCTATGCAGAACTGTTCATCTGCACTCAAACATTTTTCTCACCTGAAGGGAATTACTTCAGTTGAGATGAATTATGCTTCCATTTCTGATGGAGTCTATGCTCCTTTAAGTCTCTGTTTCATATGAAAACACAACTTCTCCCAAATCCCAGCTGATCAGTTGGTCATGAACATTCATAAAAGACTTGGATTCCTCTTAGCTACCCAAAGAGGAACTTGAGAGATAGCAATATTTTTTGTTTTAACTGTATAAATACTGTAAGCAAGCTAAACAAAACCAAAACCAACCAACCAACAAAAAGACCCAGCTGGGAAATTTCATTGTGTGAATTGGGTAATCTAAGCTCCTAGCTTTAGGGTCTATTTCAAAGATTAATAACCATTTTGTTTCTGGTAATCACGGTATTGGGGTTGACTGATTTATTGTTTCCAAGCTCATAAATGGTCTTGCATGGATATTGTCATGTCAGATGATTCAATAACTCATTTTGAAAAAAAAAAGAAAAGGAAAAGAAAGGACCTGCTCTCATTCAACTATAAGAAGCATTCTCTATATATGTAAGTGATGAACCACTAAATTCTACATCTGAAACCAATTTTACCATATATGTTAACTAACTACCATATTTGTTAACTAAAATTTAAATACAAACTTGAAATTTAAAAAAAATATAAAACCTCTAAATTCTAGATACTTTTAACATTATATAATATAAAATTATTAAAATAAGTAGTTTGGAACTATTTCCAAGGGAGAACCCCACAAAATAATCCCTAATATTTGATATTGGTGTGTAATCAGATCATTTTCCCATACCTTTATAATTTCTAGAAGTAAGCACAATAAAAAAATTATAATAAAGTTGCTTAAATACAAAAATTAAATTAAATTAAGGGAAAAAAGCATCCTCTGGATAATATCCTCGTCAGCAAAATCTTTCAAAGTGATATAATGGGTCCAGGTGTTCCAATCTAACTTTGTGTGTCCGAAAGGGTAACAGAGCACGTGAAAAGACCTTTCATCCAAGAGCTAGCCTCACACTCAGAACTAGACCTTGGTGTTCTTCTGTTGAACATAAACAATTTCACAGACTATCAGCACAGATGACTACTATGTGAGCATGATGAAGCAAAACAAAGACAAGATTACTTCCATAACCATGTTCGAATACAAGCAATGAGAAGAATTGTCCCTTACTAATAGGAATAACACTGGTTTCTTGAACAATCACAGCTTCCATCCCTTTTCTTCTTCCAACCATTGAGATGAAATTATTAAGACATCCAATGATAAAATTAACCCCAATTCCTGAGCACAAATCCTTGCAACGGTGAACATTACCTAGATCATCAAATCCTGTAGGCAAGTTTTTCTAACATCCTCTACGTGAGGCCCCAGTTGGCTTGATCTTCCCAAGTCAATAAACTCAAATGTGTTTGGCTGCATGTCTGTTTATGGCAGTCATTGGCTGCAACATCTTGACAGTGGCTTAAACTTGAATATCCACAGTAAGATTCTCCAGAATGCTCACAAGAGTTAGTCCGTCTAGCTTTAAAGTACTAACAGAAAAAAAAGTTGAGATGATAAGATCATCCCACCAACTGTCATCTGATACACTGTTTGACCCAAACGTTTTGTCAAAAGAGAGAGATATTACGTAAGATATTCTGCTTAAATATGATTTATGAATAATTTTTGAAAGGAAATAATATCAACAATGTGAACAGTTCCTGTATAAAATTCTTTCAAAGCAATTCAGGGAGAAAATCATACAACTCAGAGAAGCTATTGCTGGCACAAGGTCACACATCTAATCAGTAGCGGAGAGAAATTTGAATCAGATTTTCTGACGGCAAATCTATTCATTTCACAGTCCGTGCTGACTGGCAGCACAGGGGATGAAGTACATGCTCTTTTTTTGATAGGGCGTCACAGTTGGAGATCGAGGAACTGTCTTGGTCCAAACGCTGTTCACTTCTCTGCACCGTGCTGACTCACTCCGCAAAAAGCGCGGAAGAAAGTGATCACAGTGGTCAAGGCGTACAAAACAGCTTAAGCCGAGTGCAGTTAAAGACACTCAATGCGTTACAATTGGAAAAATACTTTTTTAGTTACTTAAAATACTCTTACAGTGAAAGAAATATGGTTTTTTCTGACGAGGTTCCAATAAGGGCACCTGTATGAGATGTTCATAGGCAGATATTTCAACTTACCATGACCACAGTAATTGCAACTACTTTCGAAGGCGAAAGGGCTGTCTCAGAAGATAATTTACTGACCCTGCTCAAGAGAGGCTGGGTAGCTATTTGGCAGGAAGATGGTAGAAGTAAGTTTACTGACGGAAAGTGTTTTTAGACGAAATTGAAGTTTTTTTCAGACCTGTGCATTTATAATTTTAGGGCTTGCATAATAAGATTGAGAACACACATTTCTAAGTTACTTGGCATTACTACTGAAAGTGGAATTTAAAGTGGTCCTAAAAAATAATTTTAAAAAAATAATAAAGTGTTCCTAAAATTTCTGAGATACAGAAACACTGTAGCAAAAAGGTATAGTTTGATAAACTTGTAGTAGGTAATTATATAGCTTTATTTTGAGCAATATGCAAAGAGCTATGGATTCAAATGTTGACTACTCTACTACCTGTCTCTGTAACCCTGGAGAAGCATAAATGATTTAAGGTGTTTGTACAATGGGCATGTAAAGTCATGCATAGTTTAGGTTAGGTTTGATATGCGTACAAAAGGAAATAATCATTTTAAAGTACTTTGTAGCATGGCTGACATTAGGAATGCATTAGTAAATATTAACTATGATTTTTTTTTTATTAAAAATGCTTGGCTGGGTGGCTGAGCTCATCGTATACCACAGAAGTTTGTTTACTTCGTAAAATGCTGAAATGTCTGCTATATTTATTATCCAAAATGTCAATATTCTCTCTCTATGATTTCCTGGCACTCTCCTTTAGGGGCTGGGTTCTGCAAGCTCTTTAAAATAATCTTTAACCTAGCATTGCTGCAATGATGAGGAGACTTATGTTCTAACGCCATGGTCGCCATGGTCGGAACAGCCACTTGATGATGTCAAAGCTGGGATCTTCCACGTGCGGAAGACGAACCGCACATCTTCGATAACTCGTTCTATGGTATTTTGACTGAGTGCTGCTGGTGGTGTCGTGAATGCTTGACCCCTCCGAGTCCAGCGTGTTGTGGAGGGTATCAAGCACCAACAGTAGATGCTTCTCTCAACAACGTTTATACTCTTTCAGGCGTTGTGTATGAATGTATTTAAACCACCTATTTCTACTTGGCTGTTAACACTTGGAGACAAACTTTCTTGGTTTTCAGAAATCGGGATATTGTATTGTTGGGGCGCCTGGGTGGCTCAGTCGTTAAGCGTCTGCTTTTGGCTCAGGGCGTGATCCCGGAGTCCTGGGATCAGGCCCCGCATCAGGCTCCCTGCTCCACTGGGAGCCTGCTTCTTCCTCTCCCACGCCCCTTGCTTGTGTTTCCTCTCTCACTGGCTGTCTCTCTCTCTGTCAAATAAATAAATAAAATCTTAAAAAAAAAAAAAAAAGAAATTGGGATATTGTATTGTAGTAATACCTTCCTTTTGTTTATAAATTCTATCAGGAGGTAGTTAAAATTGCTCAGAGTTTGCTTCTCTGAAAGAAATGTTCATTACAACTAGAAATCAAGTCTTCTATGAGCCTGTGAAGAGATGGATAGATCATTTTTAGGAAACCATCTTTTCACTTAATGATATGCAAAGAGAATTACATGCACTTCGTGAATAAAGTGGATGCAGGAAAGAATTTCTTGTCAAGACAGTTCGGTTGTGGTGAGGTTAAAATAAAATGCTTTTTTTGTGAAAAATAATTTAAGAATGTTTTTATTAGCATTGCCAACAGCATCGGCATCTCCTTTTATTAATCTGTTAGATGGTACATAATATGTTTCAGGTTTCAGGTTATAATTTTCTCCATTCTTTAAATTGCTAAAATAATGCTGATGGGTCACTGATAGCCTTTGCTAATTTGAACTGTCTCTACAAACTATTCACCTGAATCTATTGATCTGAATACATTAGGAATACAAAAGTTAGAAATGAATTTTCTCATCTGTTTTAGTCTGACCTTTCAATCCCCCAGTGCAATCACAATATCTTTGTAGAACTACCTTTTCCTAAACAATAATAAACCTGGCTTCCTATGATGACTTAACGAACAGCGAAATGTACCTTGAATTTGTCTTCTAATTAGTTTACAGTTCCCAGAAATGAACAGGTGCTGATATTAGACTGAATATGCAAAATATACTTTTCTCACATACATTAGCCTTTCTTTTGATATAATGCATATCTTTACTGTTTTTCTTTTCAACCAGGTCATCAGGTAATATTTTATCTATTTCTTTCTGTTTCCATCTCTGTCTTCTATTCAAGCTTTGTTGCACAACTTCCAATTACAAACCCACTGAGTATTCTTCAAAAAGGACTTTGTGACCACCTTTGAAATTCTTTGTTATAAATGCAAGTTGACAAAGTGACACTAGAAATTTTAGATCCACTAGAAATGGATCCACACCTACTGAAATGTGTCTTAGTCATCTAATTTACTTCCACTAATGAAAATAGATTTTTAAAAATGTTTGTCACTTAGGCTTTCCCTTTTGATAATGAAATACCAATTGAAAGGTTTTCTTTTTATTTATTTATTTATTTA
This sequence comes from Ursus americanus, assembly GCF_024610735.1. NCBI lineage: Eukaryota > Metazoa > Chordata > Mammalia > Carnivora > Ursidae > Ursus > Ursus americanus. The sequence continues at coordinate 9,328,625 of NC_142145.1, read as the reverse complement.
TTTATTTATTTATTTATTTATTGAGAGCATGTAAGAGCACACATATGCACCTGAACTTGGTGGGGTAGAGGGATGGGGGGATGGAGAGGGAGGGGCAGAGGGAGAGGAAGAGAGAGTATCTTAAGCAGGCTCCACACCCAGTGCATAGCCCCTTGTGGGGCTCGATCTCACTACCCTGAGGTGATGACCTGAACCAAAATCAAGAGTCAGACACTTAACTGACTGAGCCACCCAGGCACTCCTGAAAACTTTTCTAATATCATATAATCCCAATACCTTTTATTTGTTGTTAAGATTGCTTATCCAGTTTGTTTTGTCAAAACTTGAGAAGGGAATCAAATGGCAAATGTGTAATTGTACTTTTGTAAAATCAAAGCATAGCACCTTTTCTGTAAAATGCACAAGAATAATTTGGGGCCATTTCTTCAGACAGTGTTAATAAGAATTTCCTTGATTAATTGGAAAACAATGGCTTCTCCAGTTTATCATCATAACACTTTCTCTGTCGCTCTATCTAAATAGGTATAGGTATTTAATTGTAATAATAAAATTTCAGTAATTGTTATGGCTGGCAATGACTCCATCACTTTTTGGGGACTTATCAAATTAACTGATTTGGATGCCATGGAAACCCAACCTGTAACATGGAAACAGTAACTATTCGTTTCCTAGATTTGGTCAGATGGTATGGTGGAAAGAAAATACCATAAACATTGCTCTTGTCTCAGCATGGCTAGTTACACTGGACAGGTCATCTACCCTTCTTGAACCTCAGGTCCCTTCACTACACAAAATGATGATAATCTTGTCTGCCCTATCTTTGTAAGACCTAGAAGCAGTGACACTAACAGTGAGGGTCTTCAAGATTAGACAGCAGTAGGAAACTTGCATCTCTAAGCACAGAAATATGGTTTGGAAGTGACTGAAGAAAATATTTTTCTTTATAATTGAATTGTTTGAAGCATTCATAGATCATTGGTTGTTTTTTTTTAAAGCAATCTAGGAGATACTAAAATTATAAGATGAAATAGCGGTGCTAAGCCATTTGGAAAATATAAACTTCTATGGGAATGTGAACTGTTACTGTCATTTATACTCAACAACTTTTTTACACTGAGAGCATATGCAAACTTCAGAAATAGAATACAAAAATTTGGATTTTTTTCTTCTTCCAGTAAAATTTTAAGGGAATATCATTGCTATGGAAACGACTACTACTCTTTCATGCTCAGGTTATTATCCAAATGGTTGTTATTATAACTCATTGCTTGTGTGTATTTCAAAGGAACCCTATCACTGTTTAACACCATGTAGTTTCACTGCGCCTTGCTGAAAAATTCAGGAATTGAAGTAGAAGGAGACAGAGTGTAGAGGAGGCATCTTGGCCAAGCAGCATAAGGCAACACACCGTTTATTTGGTTCAGTACACACAGTCCATCATTGTTATGACCACTAAATCCAATCATATTTTTAAAGCATTTTATGCTCCAGTATCAAGCAGCACTCACTGCACACCATGCACTGTTTTCATCTATGACCGATGACAATAGCGAGGAAAAGCCTTTTTCAGGAGTATAAGAAATTGCTTTACATGAAACTGACGTATTATATTGGAGACAGATCTAATAGGCCAAGGAGACATGACAAATGGCATCCATGAACCTAGCTGATCCCGTTCATTTTTAGTGAATTTCTGATTCATGTGCATATTTTGGACTGCCTGAAACAATGTCATTTCTAAAAGGGAATGCAACAGAGTCATACCCAGATCTCACAACGCTCTTGGTATAAGTAGAACTCGGCTTGCTTAGGGGAGAAGTTAGCTCAGCGATTTGTCTTTCGGACATCGAGCAGGATATTGACAGCTTTCTTGGGTGTCCATTGGCTGTGATTTGTTGTTGTTTCTTTTATTTTACCTTTTTTACAGAAAATGAGAATGTGGTTAGAATAGTGCCTATCTTTGTTTAAACTTTTAATAAGTTCTGTAATTCACTATTCCCGATATGAAATTTAATGAAATTAGTTCTCCCACTATACCCTCACAGTAATGACTTCATTGTCATCGACAAAATTCAGCAATTATTCCAAAGACAGTGTTTCTTACGATGTTTTATTCACTCTGCAATTAAAGCGACAGATACAAATGTGAGATTGGATTTGAATTTCTAAACATTTATAACCCATAAGCCTTGAATTTAGTCAGAAATATTTTTATGTGAACTAAAATCAATCTCTCTCAATCTGATGTACAATATGTATAAAAGTCAACACTAAACAACTCAGACTCGAGGTTTTAAAATAAATGCTTTTATAAGAAGCTGTTTGGTTGCATGCATGCCCCTTTCCAAGCACAACCTCCAGCAGCTGATCTACTGATTTGAGCACCTTCTCATTAAGCTGGGACCTCAGGGGTCCTCCCTGATCTTCAAAGCAGGTCCATGACTCAGGGTAATTGGGTTTGAGTCATACTTTCCCAAGATTCTAAACTCTGTTGCTTTTATTACCATTGCATATTTATAACCGAGGATCATCTCTCAAACAATATGTAGGTTTAAATAGTTAAGACTATAAATGTGCTATTTAGTGTATCAAGTAAAGTTTACTCAGGCATTTATTTCCTTTGCATAATTTTATAGCTACTCTTTATTTTGTCATCACTAACTAGAATATAAATTCCTTGGAGGAAAATCTTGCCTTTTTTTTTTTTTTCCAGAGTGGCATTACCTACTTCACCAGCACTGTGTGGCACAGGCGAGAGCTACAGAAACTCTGTTGAGCAAGAGAATAAATGAATAAACTCCATCTTCACTTATGCTTAATGCCTTGTACTCCTCCGTTTTCATGTATTTTCTCAAAATCTGACTTCAAAAATTGTGTAAACAAATGTTTGCAACTTAGTTTGAGGATGTTTCCAACTATACTAAAATTATGTCAACACTATGTCAACACTATGTTATCTCTTGCAAGGATACTGGCCCTTTCACATGTTTCTATCACTAAAAGAATTTAAGAAATTACCACCACATGCAAGTGAATAATGTGAATTAGCTGAGAGGTGGGTGCTTTTGTATAGTTCTTGCACTTATCTATGTGTTTTCATGCTTACAGAATGCATTAGAAAATGGATTATTGGAAATTAAAAATAATTTACAGAGGAGGATAATTAAAATACTTCACAGATACCATATATATAAATATTTGCAAGTATCTTCTGAGCAATTTTACTTCTGACCAATAATTTCTGAATTATGATTACTACAGCAAAATATGAGTATTTGAGAATCTATGCTTATCAAAATTGAGATGAAGAATTATATAAATTATTTACATAGAATATACTCAAAAATTGAATGTTAAATCTCCTAGTGACAGCTACACATTTAACTTACATCATAAGTATTTGCTAGATATTCTTTTATGGTTTAAAATATATTGGATTTTTGGGGCCACCTGGGTGGCTCAGTGGGTAAAGCAGCTGATTCTTGGTTTCTGTTCAGGGCAAGATCTCAGGGTTGTGAGATCAAGACTGATGGGGTTCTGCAATCCATGCGGTGTCTGCTTGGGATTCTCTCTCTCCCTCTGTCGCTCCCTGCCCCTCAAATAAATAAATAAATCTTTAAAAAATATATTGTATTTTTAACGAACACTTCTTTATCTTTGTTTTTAGTGCTTCATTAAATAATTGAATCCTTTAAGAAATCTGAAGACTTCCCAATATTTATTGTATGCCTCAAAACACTTAGTAAGAAAATTAACAAACCATGAATTTTTATAAACTAACTTTTAAAACTGCTTTGAAAAAGAAGAAGTTCTCTAAACAAATTTCATATGTAATTTCAATTTCGGGAGAAATCTGAGGCTTAATTACCGCTCAGATTATTTTTTTCATAACTTGTTATCTTTGATGCTACTCCCACTTGACAACAGGTCTATTAAAGATCATTTTATCTGTATTTTTACTAGGATCAGGGCATTTGAGAATTTTAGCTTTTTTATCAAGATAGTATTGTCTAGTTTCAGTTACTTTCATTTAATAAAATTTAAAGACTATGATTTATTGCCTTTTGCAGGACACCAAAACTGAATTTAAAGACAAAATTTAATAATACTGCCTAGTTCTAAACCTTTTACAGGAAGTTGAATCTAATATTAGTCCTCTGAGTAAATTTGCTTTAAAACTCACATCCTCTTGACAGGTAGGCTTTTTTTTTCTCATTGATCTTTTGGGAATATATAAAGGTCAAAGCAACATTTGTATATTAAAACATATACAACAAACCACAAAAATATAAAATGAGTCATCAATACAGAACATGAATATTTCTTTTATTATTGATGAATGTTTATCTAAGTTGGAATTCAGAAGACAAACCAATCCCTTTCAAGTAATGAACAACACTGCTCCTGTCTCCTACCAGGAATAATTTATCACTTTCAGGTAACGTGGACCTGCCCATTTTCTGGTGCTTAATCTCTCTTATTCCTGGGATTAAATTATTGAGCTCTTCTTTTCAGCCAAATCAATGACTCTCAGAAGCCGTAATTTATCAGAAAAACAGGCAAATAAAAAAGCTCATTTAATACTTTTTGAAAGGTAATAGAAAAAGATACTTGGAAAATTCTTGATTTTAAGTCATTCTTGGTTACTTTACACATTGCCTGGAGAGTTAACCAGTTAGAGGTGGAAATTTGTCTTTTTTGCCCTTCTTATCCTCTGTGAAAACATTAGATTTTCAGATAACAACATTAACGTTTTTTTCCCTTTTCAACTTTGTCCCAGGGTCTTACTTTGTGTCATGTTTATTGCTGCAAATACATTTACTCTAATGCCTTCTGACAGCCTGGCTTGCCACACTGCTGGGTCGGTGACCTCTGTATCCGGAATGGAAATTGATTGGCAGGCTGACCCGGTGTCTCACCCAGGACAAGTGTCTTCCTCTGGGCTCCCCCAGCAAAGCTGGCCTTGGCCCTACACATGGAGGCTCTTTTCTGAATCCGTTCTGTGCTTAAATCCAGAGAAAAGGGAAAATAACGGATGAGCAGAGAAACAGGAAAGAGGACAAAAAGAATAGGGTGAAACTTGTATCAGAATGGACTGTGAGCTTAAAAAGGCAAAGTGTAGATTTTAAAAAACGTAAGCAGATTCTTCCTTGCCCCCACCCCTCAAAATGTGAGCAAGCAAGGACCAAGCCTCTGATTTTCGTCTATCTCTTTGTCACTTATAATATTGAGAAGAATGAGAATTACTTATTTGGGATCATGCGTTTCAAAGGAACAGTCAGTTTGCAATCTCCGTGTCCAGAAAAGCCTCAGATATCTAATGAGCACCGGTTCTGAGGCTGAAATGTCATGATTCCATTTTTCACTTTTCAGCTGACTTCAAGAAAGTTGTTTCTTTAAAAGAAAAATTTTCAAAATCCTAAATTTACGAAAGTGTTCTCATTGCCATCTCAATAATATCACTGAGTATGTTTTATAAGGAATAAAATTGCTGGCATTATTTTACTGATAATGCTAAATCTGACTTGTTTCTGAAATACACAAAAGGCCTTGACATTTGGCAGCTTTAAGAGGGATCATTAGCATTGTAAAATGGCTAACAAAACAACAGCATCCAGAACAAAGTGAAGTAATTAGAAAAGTACTGACAAAGCCCGGATGGCAGAGAGCCACTGACTGTATATTTATTAATGTAAACATCTATTAAAGCAACTTCCTTTATTGCGGTTCTCACGAGATGTTATAATACAAAAAGGGAAGATTGGCCAACTGTTCTCCTGTGGGTGTACCCTATACAGTCAGCCAAGTATTGTTTGAAAAGCTATTATCCCTGTTTGAAGTCTAATTTCCATGTCTATGAATACATTTATATTGAAAAAGAAATCTTTTTACCTCGATTTTTAGTATGCCACCTTTTCAGATTTAACGTGCAATAGAGCTACTTACACCAAATAGCATCAAAATTGAGGATTTTCACTTAACCATACTAGCAACAAGATAAGGTGAACACCAGCTCAATAATCTCAGTGTATATAACATGTAAACAGATTTTAATCTTCAAAAGCTCTTGTAATGTATTAGACAAAATAACAGAACCACTTCATAAAAATAATGCTGAATTTCATAGAAATGAGGACGTGCAGCAATTCAAATAGTTCTAGAAAATTTTGCGAATGATATAATTCTAAAAACATTTGCTTACAAGAAAAACTGTCCACTTGCAAAATCCATCGTACCATATTTTCTTATAGGAAAGGAACTGCATTTAAGAAGTTAGGTCTGGGTGCGACTTCAGTGGGCACTAAATTTGGGGAGCTTTTACCAAGCTATAATTAAGCTGCAGCACTCCATTAATTTCAGTTGTACAACGTAATGGGTTGTATGTTTCGTAAAATGATCAGCACAAGAAGTCGCATTAACCGCTGTCCCCACGTACAGTTACAGGTTCTCTTTCCTGGGGATGAGAACTTGGAAGATTTTACTCTGAGCAACTTTCAATACGCAGTTCAGTCTTACTGAGTACAGTCATCCTGCTGTACCTTATATCTCATAGGCTCATTTATTGTGTAACTGGAAGTTTGTACCTTCTAACCCCCTTCACCTATTTCACTGCCCCTGCCCCACCGTGACACCCGCAGAGGCTTTCGCCTCCAGCAGTGTTTCCGCCGTCATCAGCTTCCTTCAGTCACTAGGAGCGCCATCATGTGAAGCAGGGGTGCCATGGCAGCTGTGTAGGGGGGCGGTCAAGGCAATGTGCCTAGCAGGCCTGTGGGAGGTGTGGTGGGGAGGTGACACTTGGTGATCGCCTCTTCGGACTCTCTGTTGGCCCCGTGCAATCGAAACCCTTGCTGTTTTTTGGGTCCTATGTTTGCTTTGAATTCTTCCCTTTTTTGCTTTTGATTACAGCTCCTTCTTAAACACAAGAGTTTCTAAATCACTTAATATGACAGATCCCCTCTGGTGTTGTATCTCAAGGAGTTTGGAATTGGCAAATAAAATAGCAACCAAAAAAACAAACAAAAAAAAGCTCCAGTTAATATTTCAAACCAGTGATGCATTTATTGTTCAGGTATGTGTCCGTGAGCTTCCAACCACTTCTCATGCCCATACATTTTAAGGTCTTCGGAGTAGTGTGTTGTCTCTCATCTGTATCAGGAATCGCTCACCGCTTTTTACACACATCTGGTGTCTGCAAGGGCGTTTGCACTTCCAGAGACCGTGATATTCATTGGTGCACACATTCACCGGCACTTTGTCTTCTGAAACCGCTTCTTTGTGAGGTCACCTCTTGCTTTCTGCCGGCCCCAAGTGGAGTATTTTCCCCATGAATAATGAACAGAAAATTATGCATATGCCCATGTTGTTTTTGAGATTGGAACAATTCTGAAATCAATTTAATAACTATGCCACAATCCCTTTATAACCGGAGTCATAATTATGCACATAAATAATAGCTGTATACTTCTATTTATAAGATATGTTCTTCCTGAATGAAATTTAAAGGTGTATATACAAACTTACTTTCCTTTTAAAATGTACAGATGTAATAACTTTACGTTCATGTTTATAAAAGGATAAATGCAATAAACTTTAAGCATACTGAGTTTTAAATTGTTATCACAATTTTATGGATCTGAGATTATTTTGAGTGAACATCTGGGAGTGGGGAAGATGGAAAGAGATGGGTCACTAGAGTTTTGGGCTTGAAGTTTTATCTAACAGCAACACAAAACCTTTTAATTATTAATTTCGAGAGCCAAACATGTGAATAAAAATTCAGCTGAGCGGCTGCAGACAGATGGGGTAGGGGAAAAACAAAGCTGCCAAACAAATGAGGGGAGGACAATGAAGGAATCTATCCAGTGTTTTCGGCCCAATAGTGGGGGACGAGCACTGTGATGCATGTTCAAGCAAGGCTCATAGGGACCAAAAGTGACATGGAAAACATGGAAGGTGAATTGAGATCTTTTTTGTTTCTGTCTGAATCACTGCAGAAATTTAAAAAAAAAAAAATGCTCTAAGGAAAAATAGTGAAAAATAGAAAGATCTTGAAATGTTTGTGATATTTCCAAGATTACATTGGAAAGCTCAATCTGTGCTGATTTGTACATAAGAAAGTGATTTGGAAAGGGATTTGGGGATGAGAGATTGGAGTTTCCAGGTGAATCCTGAGCTGTGCGCTTTGTCTCCACTCCTGTGAAATATGGTTTATCCGTGTCACTGGGTAAGTTAATGGGGAATGAAGGTAATAGGGGAGCAATTTGCACATACAAAGATAGAATGTCACACTCCTTTTGTCGGATAGGCTTATATCACTGTACAATAGCTGTAAAAAAAGTTAGCCTGATCAGATAGTAATCAGATAAGATGTTGCCATGGTAATACCACGGTAATGAGTGAGTATTGGAAATGAATACATATAAGATGAATTCTTCGGAATCCTGAAAACTGAAAACACACTGAAGAGGGTAAATATATACATATGTATACACATATACATGGATAAATATATGTACATACATACATATATAATATTTATGTAGTGTATATTGTATATAGATTAGTGAAAAAGTCAAACTAAGTCATTGGTTTTTATAAAGGAAAATTTCTAGTTGTATGAGAAGGACTTAAGGAATTACTCAGATGCTGTAATGCTGGTGTCTGGCTCTAGAACCTTCCATGGAAGCCCCAGCAAACCAACCAACCCTCACAACAGAGAGACTAGGAAAGTAGCTATTGAGGATAAGACATCTTTCCGGTCCCCCTTGGCACCGTCATGATTGATGACACAGCGATTGTGTGTTAAAGAACACAGGTCCACTAGTTGGGAAAAAAGTTCTTTTCATAATGTGATGCATGTTAGGGCTGGCACAGCACAGGAAAGATGTGGTCAGTGGATGAAGTTATAATATGGGCCAAGAAATGTGATGGCGGAGCCAGTGAAGGAATGGGTGACACATTCACTCTGGGAAGTCGTATCAGATTTGTTGATAAGAACAGCAGCACTTTTCCCTGAGACCGTGGGTAGGACAACCTCCGAGTCCTATGTACAGTTTCCTAGCTCTGAAAATTAGTATTAGTTCCACCTTTCGTATGATACATAGGTGATTTGAAAGGTTGCAATAGCATTAACCAATGAGTGATAGTAAGAACCCATTCTTAAGTTCCAGAATGCCAAATCTAAACAAAGCTCACTGGGTAGGACCAATATCAGAAGAATGTCACAATGGAAACCCGACCAAAGGTGGGTAGTTCCAATTGAACTTTTGTACTGAGAGAGGAAAGAAAAAAAGAGGGAAGGGCAAAAATCCTTCCACCAGGTATTTAGACGGGAAAATACAGTGAGAGTAGCCCACTGGCATAGCAATGCACCCCTCATCCATGCTTTTATTTGCTCATCCGTGAGGGCTGGCCTACTCTCTCAGGTGCCCACGAATAAGCTTTCAGCATATCTTAAAATACACACATTACTTTGCAGTTATGCGAATTTGCAAAAGAACAAATTGTACTCAATTTTGCCTCTGTATGCATTCTCCAAAAAGTAGAGATTTATTATCAGTGTTATACATATTAGATATGTAATAATTAGAGCACATTATGTTTGAATTTAAGAGTACCTACATTGTTTGTTTTTAGAAAAACACTCCCTTATATCTATTATTAAAAATCTCTTTAGAGATCATCCATTTAAATAACCAAAGAATATAGAACTATTCCAAGGCCAAAGCAGAAAGAATACTTTCATATCAAAATCTGCAGTTTTCTGGACACCGAATACTTCCAAAAAAAAAAAAAAAACCCACCAAACAAACAAACAAAACCAAAGCAAAACAGAACCCTCCCTTTTCAAAAGTTGTACGTTTGGTATTGCTGAGAATATTTATGAAAATGTGTTTAATTATATTTAGATGAAATTTACCTTCCTGAGAAATGCAAACACTGATCTAAGTTAAGTTTTTTGCAGATATTCCAACTGCATCTGTCACTTGTTTCAAAATAGAGCTTTCTATGGTATTTGGTGAATTCGTAGGCAATTCATAGCCTGCAAAGTTTAAAAAGACGTTGATAATTTGAAATATTTGGAGATTTGGCATGTGATCATATACCTCCACTTTGCTTTCATTATATCAGTCTTTTCAATCTGTGTTCATGTCAGAGCAATGCCATCCTTGCTTATTTTGTTTACTTTTGTTTCCCCCACCATATTGCTATGTTTTGGGGCACACAGCTAAACTTGTTTGATTTAAGTGATATTGTCTTATTCAATATTAAGTTATGCTAAGCTAACATATGTAAGATAAAGACTGAAGGAGATTATCACTTGAGAAAATTAATAGTTTTTTTAAAAATTCGGATGGTTTTCTCTGGCCTAGGGACTCTAAATTTGTAAGTCAGGAAAAACGTTATGAAACAATTTTTGAGTCTGAGAAATAATAACTGCCTAGCTTTCCTGTGACAAGGGTGTTAATATAAATAAGAAAAATTCAGTGTAATTTTTGGCCTCTGGTTTTCTGCTTTTATAAAATTTGGAATTATGCTGAAGGTGCCCAGAAATACATTTCCCGTCATGATTTATTGCTTTATTAGTGTTACTTTAAATGTTTGATTGTGCCTTAGATTGCTACACTTTTTATAAATTTATAAATATAATAGAAACATATTACTTTTGAGTGATTTTGCATAGAGATTGTGGTAAATAGCATCAGTATTGCAGGGCAAAGCCTAAAAATCAGAAGTCCATGTGTCAGCAGGTATACAAATCCCTGTTTTCTCAGGGTTCTGCCTGGAGGTGAGCTTGGGTTAATGCTGGAATGGATACGTGACATGGCTGTGTTTTACCAGGGTAACCACTCTTTCCTCCATTGTTTTTAAACAATTTCACAATCATTTCCATCACTTCTGATTTTACGAGAGTTTAACAAAGATTCGGAATAGTAATGGAAGTTTAATATTTCTAAAATTTCTGTTGGAGATCTACAAAACACCCTCTAGTGAGAAATCTTTTAGAATTGGTGTTATGGGGGTACCTGGGTGGCTCATGGGGCGCCTGGGTGCCATAGCGGTTAAGCGTCTGCCTTTGGCTCAGGGCATGATCCTGACATTATGGGATCAAGCCCCACATCGGGCTCCTCCGCTATGAGCCTGCTTCTTCCTCTCCCACTCCCCCTGCTTGTGTTCCCTCTCTTGCTGGCTGTCTCTATCTCTGTCAAATAAATAAATAAAATCTTTAAAAAAAAAAAAAAGAATTGGTGTTATGGAAGAGAAGAGAGCTGGTTATATTTTTAAGAGTTGTGTTTATTGACTGTCTTTTGGGTAGTGGATCTTGAAAAATTGTCATCAATTCACATTTCCCTAGGCCTGTCTTTGAATTAGGTAGGTTAAAAAATTGGAAAAACATCCTTTGTATTGTTTGCCTTATTTTGTTACTCTGAGTGTATTTTTTTAAAGATTTAATTTGTTTGTTTTTTTGTTTAAGAGAGAGAGAGTAGGGGCAGAGGAAGAGGGAGAGAGACAATCTCAAGTAGAATCCATGCTGAGCAGAGAGCCCCATTCAGGGCTCCATCTCAGGCCCTTCAGTCATAACTTGAGCCAAAATCTACTCAGATGCTCACAAACGGAGAGGGCAGCCCAGATGCCCCTCTCTGTGTGTATTTCTAAAGCAAGAAGAAAATAACATAAATTGTTTTTGGCATAGATTTTTCTTGCTATGGCTGATTTTGAATGATGCTGAAAAGTTATCTAAATGAGAACAATACTCTAGCCACAAAATATCAACTTTTTAGATATAAATTTGTCAATTCTTCCTTAATAGGTATGTATTTCAAAGGAATGGGGCTATCTTACATTGATTACAATAGATATTTTTCTGAAAATTTATTATAAAGAAAAAATAATTGGTTTTTTCCCCTATATCACAACTGTGTCTTATTAACAATGCTACATTTTGTTAGATAGGAAGGTTAAGAAGAAATCTGCTATTGTTTCATGTTCATCCCTATAGCCCAATTGGTAAGAATTATGCATTTGAAAGGAGGCAGAACTCCCTGGGGTTACATGATAAAGAAAAAGTAAGTCTATAAACAATCAATATTATAGCACCATCTATCAGAGCACCGAATCTTTGTTATTTTAATATAAATTCAAGAATAGTAACTAATGCAAAATTATAGCATACTTATGAATTCTGGCAGGACAATATCAATGAAATATTTCATTAATTTGACCCATATCTAACAAATTGCATGAAGCATAAATTCTAGCATTAAATCTAAGTCCCTTTTTTCCTCAGTTTTAAAGTGCATGGTTTCTATGTTGCCTTATAAATCAAACACATGGTCATTTATTTTATAAGACTTTTGAAACTGAACACTTAACCTAGTTTCTATGTAGAACAAGAAAAAAAAAATCTTGCTTACTAATGAAATTAAACAAAAGCATCAACATTTTTCCCCTGTATTAGCATATTTTGGAGTCATATTTCTGACCTTAAAAATGAGTTCACATCAGTTGGAAATAATGACATATTACTGTAACAACTGAAACAAACCAAAAAAAAAAATCAAAGGTGGCACTGGAATAAGGACCTATGAAGGAGTTTCTGTGGAAAAAAAAAAGACTTTTAGCAGAAAAAAAATCTGGAATATATTTAAAATTATTAATTTTGATAAAAATAAGTAAGTTAGAGTAACTGATAATAAACAGCATCTAATACAAATACCAGAAATCCTCACATTGTACATATTCAGTAAGTTGTGATGACTGTTAATCGATAAACTAAGGCATATTACAAGTTTTAAGAATCTATTGGAGCAAAAATCGATTCCAACTGGGCAGCACCCACCAGTTTTGTTTAAGAGTGCTCTTCCAAGGGGGGTGGGGAGATGTCTATAGAGAAAGTGGGGAAGTAAGACAGGAAATGGTTGGATTGGATACAGCTGAAAGCCTAGTGGCTGTTTGTGATTGTTTGGAATTAGTGCTTTGATTTTATAAGGTTGAGGTATTTATTGTGTTAAAAAAAATTAACCTGAATACCTTTAAAAATCTAATTGTCTTTATTCGACAATTGATGAATCAGGTGACATCCCATTTAACAGATAGAAAGGCACTCCCAAAAAAGAAAAGAAAGACTTGTATAGACAGAAGGGGGCAGGACAAGGAACTTACTGATGTGGAATGTTGTTGTCTGGGAGTGAACAATCAAAAAAGAATTCTCAAGACATCTTTGATGCAAAAAGGTGGTTTTATTAAAGCACAGGGACAGGAACCATGGGCAGAAAGAGCTGCACTGTGAGGAGTGACTAATTATACACTTTCAAGTTGGAAGGGGGTTAGAGATGGTTTAAGTCGTTGAGGAATTTGGAAGCAAGGTGTCCAGGACCTTGAGGGTCTAGCTGTTGTCAAGAAAAGGTCATTTATTACTGTCTAGCAAAACCTTAGTCATGAGACCCTTCAGATGTGTATCAGTGGGCCGTAAGTTTAGAGAATGATTGCTAACATATATATCCTGGGCGGGGGGTGGGGGGGGGTGTGTAGAGATACAGGAAGTCTCCAAAGGGATTTTTACAGGATCCTGGAGGTCGGGCTCATGTCAAGCTAAGACTGTCTTTTGTCTCTACCAAAGTATTAACATTGAGGCAGCTAAGCTCCTTGAGGAAGGTCACTGTGTCTCATGTACTTGTCAATGGGCTGTAAGTTATAAGGAAGTTTTAAAATTTTTTCTATATTTCATTTGCTTTTGTTTTCCACAAAAGTTACTAGTAAAGAGTGGATTGTTTTAGACAAGTTCACCTTCCTTTGGGGGATGGCAGGGTCTATGAGGTGAATTATCTCTCTAGTGCTGACCAAGAAATTCCAGACTGACTCATTAACATTATATTCCAAGGAAAGGCTGAAACTGCAATTATGTTAGGTATTAAGTCTCAGTTTCATGAAATAGACTTAGCTCAAGTGACTCCATTTGGGGCCTCTTGTCTCTTTTTTTAACAAACAGGCTTAGATTTGGGAGGTCACCTCAGTCTAGTCACCTCCCTGTTTAATTAGCTTAACATAATGTTAAATTATTCCTGAATTCTTGCTTTCAGAGAACAATGACAGTGTAGAAACATCCTTAGTTTATTTTTTCCAAAATTCCTCACCTTTATGTCTTCTGGAAAATGGCTTACTACAAAGAAGGGCCCTTCCCCATTTGGCTTAGATAAGACTCTCGTCCACTCCCTTGCATGATTCCCATAAGACTTGCTTGTTTGCCTGTGAAAAGTCTTAGACCTTCCTCTTTTGCCTGAACCTGTTGTCAAGGCCAGACACAGACTACAACTTGCCATTCTTTGTCTCCTGAGTAATTAGCTGCAATTAGAATTGCTTATTCTGCTGAAACTGGGTAACCATAGAGAAAAACATTTCCTGTTCAGATAACTTTCTGAGACTCTCCCTGCTTCAAAACAACCCACATGTAAATCAACCCATCTCCACCATGTTTGCTGCCTCCTGGAAAGTGTAAGGCAAAATCACCCTGCTGAGACACTTGAATCTTCAGATCTGGGGTATTCTGCTTATTTCCAATCCCCTAAATACAATCAATCTCCTTAATCTCCTTACTTGTCCTTTGTGTATCTGTGTGTGTGTGTGTGTGTGTGTGTGTGTCTGACGGCTGTTGACACTAATTATGTTTCATGTCCATGAAGCTATTCTACTTTTAGCATCATTTATGAAATGCATGGCTGCAGAAACATCGGTTGTTGGGAATATTCAAGGTCATAGGTGAAGTGACCCTGTTGTAAACCAGACAGTGCACTTGGCTCTGGGAATAAAATTCTTTGGGAGATAATACCCTAAGAATCTTATATTGTAGTATGAAAGATAAATTTTAATAAAGATTGTTTTAAGATTATTGTGTAAAGACAATGATAAGAGTTAAAGAAAGATTCATCTTAGGTCACAGAGAAAGAACACTTAGCACAACAGACAACTTTGTAAATAGGCTCAGGAGGCAATCAGTGACCCTGAGACTTTCAAGGGGGAGAAGGGTTAGCTTGGTCAAAGGAAAGCCTGTTGAAAGGCTGAGTCACAGAGAGGGAGCTGCATAGGCACGGAAGTTTGCCTGTCTTTTGCTTTTCTTAGCAATGAATAACCTAACCTTTCCCACCAACCCTGAGGAATCCAGACAGCCAATTTAGATACTGTTGAATCCTTTACCTAATCCAAACACAAAATCTGACCCTTAAAACTTTATAATCACAGAGGAACTACAAGAACCTACAAGTAAATGCTGGCTTGTATAAAGTAATGCTTAACATGGAATAATCTTATTTAATAATATAAATACATGTTTGAGAATGAACAATCTATATACAAATTGGAGAAAATAATCATTATTAAATTTTGATTGCATTAAGACTCATTCCACTGAAAATCTGAAACATTACTCTAAAGGCTTATTCCGTAGAGACTGCCCCCCGTAGGGGGTTGATTCTGGTATTATTGAAATCATCATGGTTCTCAAAATACCTTGCTCTATTTTCTGCCTTTCCATTTGCACTGGTTTTCTCCTACCTGGAGAGTCCTCCTCTAAAACTTTTCTTCAGCGAATCTGTATTTCAGTGACCTCACTGCACCATAGCTATCCATGTCCGAGCTCCTTGCAGAGATCTCCATTTCTGCTCTTACCACAGTGAACAGAACTGAACTGTCCACTTACCTGTATCCCCCTGCCCCACAAGGAAAATCAAATTCCTTGAGAGTAGGAACTACAACTTGTTCATCTGTAATTTCTGGTGCCTGACTCAGTACCTGGAAGACGGAAGACTCTAAAAATAGCGCTGAATGAATAATTCATCTTAAGCTAAAAAAGAAACCTGTGAAAGAGGAAAAAAAAAGAACGGTTCTTAAGTCTGAATAGATAAAACGATTCAACAGGTAGTAAGCACATGGCATGAACTGAAGCTTTTTTCCAAAGGGTCTCGAATCTCACAAGTGAGTTTTATTTAAGGAGGTAAGAGTGAGGCAGGGAATCATTTGAGGGAAGGGGATAATATGGCCAGAGCAAGATATTAATATTTCCTTTTCTTTCTTTCTTGGGGAGAGAGAAGTCACGAGCTGGGGAAGGAGGGGCAGAAGGAGAGAGAGAATCTTAAGCAGGCTCCACCCCCAGTCGGGAGCCTGACCCGGGGCTCTACACGGGGCTCGATCTCACAACCTTGAGATCATGACCTGAGCTGGAACCAAGAATGAGACCCTTAACTGACTAAGCCACCCAGGCACCCCTAATATTTACTATTAATGTGACTTCCAAACCAAGTCACCATTGCCATATTTTAATAAGTTTGCTCCAGTATCCACACACCTAGGTGAAGCACTGGGTAGTAAAACAAGAGAAAAAAAAGCTGGATTCACAGGGGAATACATTTTAGTACCTAACTCCACAGACTGAGCAAGGCCTGGGAAGAATAAAAAATGATTCATAGCCTCTGAGGTTTGGGGTTTACCAGAATTATTTTAGAAATTATTGGAAAGATGGGAGAAATGGGAAAGGAAGGTGAAAATTTGGTCCCATTCATGATCAATAAAAGTCCAGCAGCTGTGTTACACACAGGGAAAGAGAGGGCAAGGGGTCAAGTCTAGAAATATAAATCAAAGTTGTCCTGGTACCCTTGATATTTGAAATCATATGAATAGATGACCAAGAAGAATAAGGGCATCACGTTTCAACCCTCAGGAGCATTATTTGTTATGGGTTAACAGGTACTGCACAGGTGTAGAAAAACACACAAGTGATTTCATTTGAGAAACAATGCATTTCCAGGCTTCCAATATGACAGGGATCATAGTGACAAAACAGCACTTTGAAAAGAAGATGGATGGAGCAAGAATTTCTTGAAAATGTAATTTACTCATACATGCTTAAAGGTGAAGGAGAATGTAGTGTTCGCAGGATAGTGTTTAATTATCTGAGAAAGGAAGAGAAAGTCTGTGAGGAAAAGTGTCCTCAGTCAGTATAACACTTTTTAATAACTGCTATCTTATCTTGAGTAAACTACTTTAATAGAATAAATCACTCATGGGAGATTAATCCTTTCAAAAGGCAGCATTTAGGAACATCTTTCTTCTTATATATTTTCGTACATTCTTTCATTACTTCGGCAACTTTTCAGACAGACATGCTTGCAGTAATCTGCTAATGGAAAGTACGAACAGATATTCTCTACTGCAATATTTTTTGAGTGAGAAGCTATAGAAATTCTAGGAATATATTGAATATATTATTCTTTTGGTTGGTTTGATATGTAGAAATTTTCAATGCTTATGACTATGAAGCATTTACTTACGGCTTGATGGTTTGCTAAAGACAGAGTGTACAATTCCTGATTCTCCATTTAACATTTATCTTTCAGATTTGAATTAGTTTCCTGAACTAAGAATCTAAGAACCAATGAGTGACTATTGACAAGAATTCTCAGACTTGGAGTTTGCACAAATGGACGCTTTCCTTTTAATGCAAAAATTTGAATTTGAAACTGTAGTTTTGGATTTGTATTTATTTTTAATAAATTAATTCATTATTTAAAACCAGGCCAGGTTGAATTTGAGAAACGAGCCTTCAGGGAATGGTTATATTACAAATCTAAATACTTGTTATTACTTAACTAATTTCAAACCACAAAAGCTAATTGACTGCATGATAGCTTTGTATGCTTTTAATTAAAATCTCAAATTAAAAGTCAAGCGTTCCACTTCCACAGATTTTTTTATATTCCGATATAATTTGTTTGATTAAGCTTTCTCTTATATTCTCTAATTATAGGTTTCCTTTACATGAATAATACTCATAATATCTAACACTTACTGAAGTTTTGCCACGTTTCAATTACTTTCTAACCTCTTTTTATTGTTTCACATCAATTTTCAAAATATTTCAAGAAAGTTATTGTCATCTCATTATTCATGTTAAAAATAGATTAAAGCGGGGGAGCCTGGGTGGCGCAGGGGTTAAGCGTCTGCCTTCGGCTCAGGGCGTCATCCCGGCGTGTGGGATCGAGTCCCGCATCAGGCTCCTCTGCTAGGAGCCTGCTTCTTCCTCTCCCACTCCCCTGCTGTGTTCCCTGTCTCGCTGGCTGTCTCTCTGTCACATAAATAAATAAAATCTTAAAAAAAAAAATAGATTAAAGGGGCTCCTGGGTGGCTCAGTCAGTTAAGGTCCTGACTCTTGATTTTGGCTCAGGTCCTGATCTCAGGGTGGTGGGACAACCCACGCCACCTAGAGCCTGCTTAGGATTCTTTCTCCCTCTGCCCCTTCCCCTGCTTTCACTCAGGCTCTCTCCTTCTCTAAAAAAAAACCCAAAAAACAAACAAACAAAAAACCCCTCAATTAAATAGTTTGAATAAGGTCATAAATGTATTGTATAGATGTGAAAGCTCATTTACACATATATTAATCTTATATTTTAAAGAATATAGTCATATGGTAAAAATTTCTGCAATGCTTTTTCTCCAAGTAAAAACATCTTTTTCATAGATGATCTATATTGGTAGAAGGTGACAAATCCAGAAACCTTAAAAGAGATTCCTAAAAATTATGCCACAATGATTGCAAGCATTACAGGTTATCTTAGCAAACAAAGATTTGCCTGCATAGGTCATATCCATATTGTCATAGGCCAACACTCATTTAATAAAATGTTCCCGCAGATTCTCTAAATTACTGCTCCATATCTTTAAGGGATAGCTTTATAATTACCTGAGACTACTTCCAAGTCTCCGATTTATGAATGTCAGCAGCTGATACCTATTTGAATGCACACAGAAACTGTTCTTCCTTTTCTATTTAGTGAACATTTAATAATAGCTTGCTGGGTGTCAAACCTGTATGGAGATACAACAGTAATAATGCATAAGCTCAGTAAATCCACAGACTGCGGAACAAATAACACACAGAAACCTCTGTAATAATAGATTACCAAAGGTAAGAAATAACGAAGAGGCACAGCTTAACCTCTATTGGCGGTAAGAGGGATCAAAAAGGTATTTCCCGATGTCGCGGGATGTCTAATGGCATGATCATGAAGGGATACAGATGGACGTGGACGGCATCTTCAGCGAGGGTATAACCTTATCAAAGTCTTTCAGAAGTTTTTCTTGACAAGTGTAACATTTTTTAATAGTATGTTTTTATTTCTTTCCCAATATTATGTGAGATAAATTTTATTGGCAATACACTTCAAGAGCAATTCCAGTGCAGTGGCTAAAACAGATGATTTCGTTTTAGTTAATCCAACAGATATGAACAAGGAAGCTTCTGCACAGGCCTTTCCCGAGCTGTGTTTTGCTGTTGGTAACAGGTGAATTTAAACTGCTTCCTGGCTGAGGGGTCAACGGACTTGTGACCAAATTGTCCCTCTGTAGCTTAACAGCTTAGAGACCTTGAGAAACTGATTTAATTTTCACGAAAAATTTGACTTTGACATTAATATTACTACCTAGCTCACACGATTGATATGTTATTTATTTTTTTTAAAGATTTTATTTTTTTATTTGACAGAGAGAGAGCGAGAGAGGAAACACAAGCAGGGGGAGCGGGAGATGGAGAAGCAGGCTTCCTGCTGAGCAGGGAGCCCAGTGCGGGGCTGGAACCCAGGACCCTGAGATCATGACCCAAGCTGAAGGCAGATCCTTAATGACTAAGCCACCCAGGTGCCCCTGATATATTATTTAAATAAAATATTTAAATCATCTGGGATAGTGCCAGGTATAGTAGGCACTCAATAATTAAATACTAATTTTGGTATTATTCTCTCAATGTCAGATCTAGAAAAATACAATTTACCTATAGCAGACATCGGCATATATGCAAATTGAATCATTTTTATTTCTCCACTAGCTATTTAAAAGTCAATATTTGCTAATTTAAGAGTTAATCAAATGTTCTTATATGACTCATATAATTATGCTTTTTTAAAATTTCCCCCTCAAATTGTATAAGCTATGAGCAAAAACTCATTTTAACTTTGGAAATTATACCATAGCTGATCATTCTTTGTGCATTTTGCAATAGTCTTTGTGCCAAAGCAATAAAATACATATGTTTGGATCTTACTAAGTTGTTTGCCCTTTAGTTTTTGAGATGGTCTTCAACATATTTTCAACAAATGTGAGCATTATAGTTCAAATTATAAGAATGTAAGTATCAAACCTACAATAATTAAAAAAAATACACTCCCCACCCATTCATTAACTATCCATCCTGTGGTCACTCGGTACACCATTTACTGATTACCTACAGTACGGCACATAAATATCACTAGCACATTGTGATACATTCTAATATATGGATATTGTACCTTATGTCAGCTAAGCATCTGGAAATACAGAGATGAATACATTCAGTCCCTACCCTAGAAGGAGAACGTGCGCATATTTTGTTTGGATGAGATTTTCCAAAGTTCAGAAAACACAGAGGAAAACACACGTTAATAATTTGGTATAGTATGATATACACCATTACAAGAGAAGTAATCACAAAATGTACTCCAGAAAAGGTGAGGGAGGAAAAATTATGCAGCAGAAACTGAAAAAAAGGATGGGAGAGGAGTTTGCAAAGAGTTCAGCTGGAAATTTAGATACATTGACTCACATCCCCATTCAATACATTGTCCATGTCCAAAGCCCTACCTGTGATGTCCACGAACTCCTGGGGATTTAGAGTTTTAGAGACACTTCTGCCTCTAGGCTCAGATTTCTTTTACCTGATTTCATAGCACCAATCTTTTCAGGTACCACTCAAAACAAACAAACATACCAAATAGTTTTAAAAAGTATTTATAGTTGTGTTTTATTTTTTTTTATTTTTTTTTTTTAAAGATTTTATTTATTTATTTCACAGAGATAGAGACAGTCAGCGAGAGAGGGAACACAAGCAGGGGGAGTGGGAGAGGAAGAAGCAGGCCTATGGTGGAAGAGCCTGATGTGGGGCTCGATCCCACAACGCTGGGATCACGCCCTGAGCCGAAGGCAGACGCTTAACCACTGTGCCACCCAGGCGCCCCTATAGTTGTGTTTTAGAAAGCATAATGTAACCAATTTTTTTTTCCTGAATCCATCAACATGTGACATGTTCTGATGCATTTCCATTTAAATGTAAAGAAAGTCAATGAATTTGAGTGAAATCTGCTTATATTCTTCAATAAATCTTAGTCTTTTTCTCTAATCCATATTAGTATGACTAATACAGCTCATTGAAAGAAAGCTGGATTCCCTGCACAATTAATTGATACAGAATATTTACTATAGGCCTCAAAGAACAGAGATGGATTTTCAGAGCCTGTGGTTAACTTGGCAGTGATGGCCATTAGAATTTTTTTTCATGATGGGTATACTCAGTCAACTTAATGTGCATGTCAGAACAAATCCTCATATAATACCTAATTCCGCAAGGCCATCATATAAGGTTTATGTTCAATAAATCTGTTTAAACAGAAAAGAGGAGATAATGGATCACTATCCACATGAAATGAGAAAAAAGGCATATCCTGGTCCATTTTTCTTACTTTCTAAATGCAAGTAAATACATAAATAAAGCAAAAATTAATTTTAGAAGTTTCAGTCTGATGTACTATGCAATTGCTCTATGATTTAAACTGGAGTAATCTCCTTTTTTTTGACCTTATGTCCCCAGGTGCTCTTGGTGGCAATATCTCAAGTCAATTCAGTTTAAATTGGCTGACAGGAATTTGAGGCTTTGAGATCACCAGGATTTTCTAAATGCAGACATGTACGTTTATGGGTCATTTATACTGCATTAAATTTTCTTCTGTATTTTTGACATGCAGTAAAGTTTAATTTAATATTTTATACACACTTTTTAATGCTTTCTGTTTTTTCTCTTGCCATATATAGCAAGATCACCAAAGTTATTTGTAACTTAATTTAGATTCTGAGCAATTTGTACAGTGAGTCATTTTTTTTTAGTCCCCACACTATTTAGCACTTTGTTTAGAAAATTACTTATAATTAATTTTATCTACATAGTTCTATAAATGAGTTAAGCCCTTGCATATTGGATATGAGTTTGGTAACTTGATTTAAATAAAGAGATGAAAATCAAAATATCTAATATTGAAATTCTGCCTAAGATCTTGATGGAATTATTGAATTATCTACTTCCCCATTGATTTAGCTGTTTTTAGGGATTTTTCTTTTATGTTGTTGTCAAATACTTGGGTTTGCAACCCTGTGCAGAGCCCACAAAAGAAGATAAACACCAAGCGCATTTTGTCTGTTAATATACACCCAGAATTTCACAAAATTCCTGGCAATCTGTATGAATTCAATGTATCGAATTAGGGACTAATTTGGCCTTAAAGATCTCACTTTAACTTGGCCTATAGAACTGTACATGCTTTGGTCCCTCCCTAATCCCTGGGTTTACTGATCCCAGTCATACTGTTATTTGTTCCCTCTTAGCAACCACTGCCTTTGTGCTTTTCTCTGCCTGGCATACTCTTCCCAAGACTTTTAAGTGACTTAGTGTTTCTCATTAATCAAATCTCAGTTTACCATCCTTATTTTATTATATATACCTATTACCACTTTAACCTCCCAGGTGACAACATGGACCTTCTTCATTCTGTTCACTCCTGTCTTCCCCAAGTCAAGAAGAATATCTGGTACCCATTAGGTATTTAATAAATACTTGTAAATATCCTACATAAAAACACATGTTTGGGCATATAATAAAATATTTGCAAAGCATACAGTAGAAATTGCCCGTGCTCCTACACATTTCAAAGTGTTATTATTTAAGGATGCTGCTTAGCACGTCTGAGGACCATCAAACACAACTTACGCAGAATGAAGGAGTGCACATTGAGCCTCAAACAAGGGAAGATAATTCCCATACGTGATCAGCCGACACAGGTGGTATGAACTCTTTTTTTTTTTTTTTTTTTAGAGAGAGACAGCCAGTGAGAGAGGGAACACAAGCAGGGGGAGTGGGAGAGGAAGAAGCAGGCTTCTAGCAGAGGAGCCTGATGTGGGGCTAGATCCCGTAACGCCAGGATCACGCCTTGAGCCGAAGGCAGATGGCCAACCGCTGTGCCACCCAGGTGCCCCAGTGGTATGGACTCTTGATCTCTTGGTAGCAAAGTATTCAGAGCCCACGGCTCATCCTTTGGTGGCCAAGCAGAGGTCAAAAGCCTGTGAAAGAGACTGTCTTTCCCAAGTGTGAAACATCGTCCACTGTTGCTTCCAGTCTGCTGAAATACAAAGTAGGCAAAAATACACACCTTACTGTGATTTTTCTGATACTAACTGATGAATGGATAAATAAATTTTGGTAAACCATAAAAAGTAATGGCTCTCAGCAAACAAAAAGGGATGAACTATGATATGTATGGCAACATAGATCATGCTGTAAAGTATTCTGTTAAGTGAGGGAAGACAGCTACAATACGCCACACACTCTGATTTCATTTCTATAAACCCAAATCATATTAGAGACTACCAAGAAGTAAGGTTAGAGCTGATTACAAAGTACACAAGGGAAGATTTGGGGGTGATGGAAATGTTCGATATTTAATTGTGCCTATGGGTAAATGACTACATACATTTGTTAAAACTCACTGAACTGTATATCTAAAAAGTATGAATTTTACTGAATATAAACTATAACTCAGTGAACCAAAGAAAGTAGTTGATCTTGTTGGCTAATACAGCCATGAAGAGGCTTGTAATTATATTTAGCTTAATTACAGTTGCAAAACTGAAACACCAAGATATCTATGAAGAAACCATTTGGGCACAGGAACGAGTTAATGGTTGCATTAAATTTTTATTCAATGTCCTTTTTCATTTAACAATCATGGAAATCAGCAACCAGCAACAGAAATAACAGCAAAAATTTCATGATTATTAATGTGATCATTTTTTAATCATTACACAAAATGTACGGTTTTAGACATACTCATATTTCTAACCTCAGTTTGGTGGATAATTTGTTTGGCTTTGTTGAAATATAAGAACTATGAGCACAAAATGTTATGTTTTGACACAGCAGTCTTTTGCAGTATGAAGCTGTTTTTCCTGTCATTCTCCCCGATTTTTTTCTGTTACTTTAGCTGCATGTTTAAATATGCAAACATTTATGCTCATAGAGATAAATGTTCCCTATCTACCTTTGTCCCTTTACTTCTTAGGCATTTAAACATCTTAAAATTGCATATAAATTTGTAGGGTGTTCAGTTTTATAATTTGGGAGATGTTTTCTACACATTAAGAAATAGTAGGATAGTAAATGGGCATAATTCCTTGAGAAAAAAGGAACCACATACACACATGTATGAAACTCATGGCAAAATTCTTTTCATATGTATTTTCCTATCATCCATATTTATGTCTTCACAGATAAGAGATAATAATTCATATGCATAATAACAAGATAATAAATTCTATGCATTTCATTTTTCAAATGAGGTTTGTGATGCTCTCAACCTGAGAGAATCCCCATAGAGTTTTCTGGGATGGCAATCTAGTCCCATATAAATGCAAATTCACACTGTTTGTCTCAGAAAACTCTTGCATCTCAGATTCCTTATAAAAATCTAAATCACACTATACAGGTACCTATTCCCCAATCTAAAAATTATTGGGAGATGTGTAGAAATCCCTTTTTCTTGTTGATAGTAGCCATTTCTTTTGAAGGGATAGAAAATAGCTCAAATTGAAATCCTCCTGTTTAGAAGCTTAAACTTTATTTTTGTGAAGTAAAACATTTACTTGAAAGATAGCTACCTCAATCCAGTGATTAGAGGGCGGAGGAAAAAAAACCCCTCTATTTTAGAGAAGACTATAAGCCATTTATTGTAGAATGCTGGAAAAATTCAGAAATCATCCATTTAAAAAAATCATTTTAGTAATTGATTGTAGTGGGAGACATCAGTTGATGAAAATCCTACTTGTTTACCTGAAAGGGAAAAGTTACCCCCCTGACGGAGAAAGTTGATAGACACTAGCTTAGCCATGTGATTAAATATAATATCACCTATTGGCATTCTATTCCTGTGGAAAGATAAGCGGAGGATATCATAGTATTTCTGCCAAGAAAAAATCATTTTAGTCTGATTATATTTATGAGAAACAAAAATAAGACAAATCAAATTTTGCAAAACATTGGCTAGATGACCAACAATGTCAATGTCAGGAAAGAGAAACAAATCAAGACAGATATCTACATTATTACAATGTTATTGATTTGAAATTTCTGACTGTGATAATTTCATTATCATTTTGTAAAACTTGTTCTTAGTAGATCTCTGCTGAAACAATAAGGGTAAAATGTTGGCATCCCCTCAAATAGTGTAACAGAGAAACAAGTGGATAGACAGATGGGTGGATACATACATACATATGTACTTACACACAAACATACATAATCATACATCGATAGATACATAGACACAGAAAAGGCAAATGTAGCATTTAAAAAACAGTGTGCTTAGTGTGCTTAATTTCAAAACCAATTATTGAACAAAAACTTACAAAAGTCAGAAGTAACATTTTTAATATCAATGACGTTAGCGAGTCTATGCTTGAATTTTAGCAAAGACATCTATACTCATTATGTATTATTTAAATGTGGAAGAAATTTAAATGATTTAAATTGGAAGAAATCAGTAAGTCCTTGTTTTTAGAATGTTAGCTGGTTTTAGCAATTTGAGTATATAAAAATGAAAATAGAAAGATTTTTTTTCTGTTGGCTGAGAATTTCAATGCAGATAAATTATTTCTTTAAAAAAGGAACATACACGATTAGATTGTCTTTTGCATGGGAAGAGGTGAAAATATGGAAACAGATGTACAAAAGTTTCAATTATTAGAAATTCAGCAAAAGTATAGTTACATACATAGGAAAGTAACTTCATAGTCTATTTTTCTAGTATTTTGATAACAAAAATAGCAAATGTCCAGAACTAGGATATTATAATAACAAAGTTACCATCTTTTCATTAAGCTCAACTATAATTTGTACTGTAATGTGCTGTCAGTCTAGAAGGAAGTCACCAAAACCTGACTGCAGATACCTCAAAACATTAATAATAACTCTAAGATTATTTTAAAAATCAGTCTCTTTGGGACGCCTGGCTGGCTCAGTCAGTTAAGCATCTGCCTTCATCAGGTCACCATCCCAGGGGCCTGGGATCAAGCCCCATCAGGCGCTCTGCTCAGCGGGGAGCCTGGCTCTCCCTCTCCCTCTGCCTAAGGCTCTGCTCACCCCTCTGCCTACTTGTGCTCTCTCTCTCTCTGTCAAATAAATAAATAAAATCTTTTTAAAAAATCAATCTCTTTTTTAGTTAAATGGCATTATAGACTTTTGTCTTTTGTTTAAGTCATTAAATGAGCACCAAAAAATTACATAAACTTATCCCAACTACATTTTAGCTACAATTTTCTCTTCACCTGGAAAAGAAGCACATGTAGAGTACAGTACGCTACTGTAACAACAGCAACAACAACAACAAACTAATAGTTTAAGCAAAATGTTTTTTCCCCTTCCTTCCTAGAACAGTCTAGTTCTCCATCCAAAGAGGAACTGAGTGAGCGTGAAACATATGGATGAATGAAAGATGGTGTCCTCACAGCCGCTACTCTTAGAAAGAATAGGACTGATGGGCACCTTGAATATCCTGTATTCTCCAAGCTTATGCTCATGTTTTTACACTGCACTTTCAGGCTGTTTTTTCTCTGTGGAAACACTTTTCTAAAAGTTGTACAGCAAAACAAATAGAACAAGCTATGTAAAATGCTAGGAATTTTTTAAATGGAGAAAAATGGAAGTTAGACAGTCAAAACACTTCTCTGATAAGTAAGACTTGGGTTAAAATTAAAACCTATTCTGTTGCCAGGCTATTTATATTTGACTTCTTTAAATTCTTCCAACTATGATATAGAGTGACAGTGATGGTGACGGTGGTGGTGGTAGGATTTTAATACTAAGAGGTTTGGAAAATAAATTCCATTTTTTGCCAACTAACTAATATTGCCAAGTTAAATATTCAGCTATATTCGAAAATGATGCTACCTTCCAAGCTTATATGATTCCAAAGTTTTCTTTTCTTTTTTTTTCTTTTTTAAGTAGAAAGAAATTAGTTTATATTTAAGAAACAGAATCTGGGTCTACCAGTGAACAAACACCAACACTAAGGAGACCTCATATCACTGCTGACAAATCTGCTTTGGAATAAAATTGAATAATTTAGCAGAACTTCCCAAGCCACAGAAGTGAGATTTCCAGTGGTCCCTGAGGGTCTTGGGCATTTAACCTGCTCTCACACTTTTCCAAAGGTTTGATTAAAGTAGCTCAAGGACCACAGCTTATGGGGAACAGATCAGAGGCCTTCAGCACAACTACTATTTAATCCAATTTTCCTTCTGAAACACTAAGTACTAAAGCGCCTTGTGACATTTAGAAACTACTAAATCTCTACAGTTCAATTCCGTGGACTCCTTAAATCTGGCCTACTTGACTCCCTCTACTGCTTTTCTGCTAGCAAAAGATTTAGTTCCACAAATTGAGGCAGTATGCCTTGCAGGTTTGACAAATCATCTTGAAAACGTTGTCCTCATTCATTGTTCTCTGCAGAGAAAGGGATTCTCTGCTATCCAGAAAATCGGTGAAGGCAAATGGCTTTTCCCAGAAAAAGGCACATAAATGTCTCCATAAAAGTATTCTTAGTAAAGCTGGAACAGGATTTAGTCATTTATTCAGAGAGAGAGAGTGGGACAGAAAGGAAGTGAGAAAAGTTTTCTTATAGTTTAAGTTCATTTCATTTGTCTTATATAATTATCCATGTTTTTATGTAATATTTAATTAGTCTTGCAGTTTTTCTCAACTGCAAATTTTATAACTGACTCAGCAGTTTTTGTTTTTAATTTGCTGCTTAATTCATTTAAAGTACAGAAAAATTTTTAAGCATTAATAATTTTTATGTTCATCCTTATATTGAGAAAGAACAACTTCGAGTGCAAATACGAACACTTAAGTAGGATACCAACTCATCAGAATTGTACAATTGGTATTTTGTAGATTATACTTTCATATATTTTCCATTGTTGCCAGGATCCACATTTTTAACTCTGCACTAGCTGCAGAAAATATTTGGCTGGCTTTGCCTCCAGGCTCTCCTTTGAGGACAATTTCAGATTTTTTTAAGTATAAGAAGAACCTGGGGCGCCTGGGTGGCACAGCGGTTAAGCGTCTGCCTTCAGCTCAGGGCGTGATCCTGGAGTTATGGGATCGAGCCCCACATCAGGCTCTTCCACTATGAGCCTGCTTCTTCCTCTCCCACTCCCCCTGCTTGTGTTCCCTCTCTCGCTGGCTGTCTCTATCTCTGTCGAATAAATAAATAAAATCTTAAAAAAAAAAAAGTATAAGAAGAACTAACTCTAATTTCCAAGTTTATGAAAAATATGCAATATGGACCCTAGTGGTGGAGAACATATTCCTGAAGCTATAAACAAAGCAGAGTATTGGCTACTATGTGTTTTTTGTTGTTGTTGAATTCATTTTACTATTTAGATATTATAAAATGGGCCTCGCCTGCCAAATCTCATTAGAAATTGTTGATTCTCTCAATATCATGATGAGTTTTTTTTTTTTTTTAAGATTTTATTTATTTATTTGACAGAGATAGAGACAGCCAGCGAGAGAGGGAACACAAGCAGGGGGAGTGGGAGAGGAAGAAGCAGGCTCACAGCAGAGGAGCCTGATGTGGGGCTCGATCCCATAATGCCGGGATCACGCCCTGAGCCGAAGGCAGACGCTTAACGACTGTGCCACCCAGGTGCCCCTCAATATCATGATGAGTTTAAATGAGTTCTTCAAGTGATGCTAAGAAAATACAACTTGGTAAAATCTAATTCTAAACAAAATGTTGCAGTTAAATAATTCAAATAAAATGATTCAAATCAAACATGATTTTTGCCATTAGTATTATTTGCAGATGAAATGATCTGATCTATCTAATTCTCTCTTCTTTTACTACTTGATGAGAATGGGAATAATTACCCTACAGTTACATTCATTATTCATTATATACATATATACATACATACCTAAATATATGAATATCTAAGTTAAATGTCCATGATATAGTTTTAGATTTATTTTTGAATTTCATATAATAATTTCAGTGTATACAATAAAATACCAGTGTAATGACTTCTACCTCAACTCTAGTTATGACTTGTTGAAATGGGAGATATCTAAGAAATCAATTAATTAAATTTAATATTTTGTGCATGAGAAAATTAAAGAGCAGAATTGTCGAATAACTTAGGATCATGGAGTTGCCAGGAACTTGGGCTAGAAACCATTATCAGTCCTGGAGATAGAAGTGCTACTTCATGCTGTTCTCTTTAGAAAACCTTTTGGAAGGAATTGAAATTCAATATAGATTTTGAGTGTCTCCACTTTTGGTGTCTTAAAGGTTATGAGATTAGATGCTGGCTAAGAGTAAGGATCAATAGAGCTTACAGCCTGGAGAACAGGAAATAAGTAATGGGAAACTAGTGACCATCGACTTTACTCACAATGTATTTGCTCATATTTTTGCATCTTCAGTTGCACTTACAAAGAAATGAACAAAAAGATAAAGACTAAAGATGTTGGTAAGAGTATCAAACTAGACAGTACTATGCTAACTCTATGCTCTACAAATAAAATCTGAGAAGCCTCTCATTTCTAGATACAATGTCCTCATTGAAGCAGCTTCTTAAATCAACGGCAACACATGTAATTCAAGACTATCAACATTAAGCTTATCCGGAAAACTCTGATTATAAATTCACGATGAAGAGATGTATTAATGAAATTGGTTTTGGGGGCATCTGGGAGGCTCAGTCAATTAAGTGTCCGCCTTAGGCTCAGGTCATGATCCCAGCATCCTGGGATTAAGCCTCTCATTGGGCTCCCTGCCCAGGGGGGAGTCTGCTTCTCCCTCTCCCTCTGTCTGTCACTCCCCCTGCTTATGTTTCTCTCTCTCTCTCTCTCTCTCCAGCAAATAAATAAATTAATTAAATCTTAAAAAAAAAAAAAGAAAAACAAAGCAAAACAAAAACCTAAAGTCTAGAATAACCAGAATGTTGGAATCTTGGTGTTTGCTAGGTTATTAAATTTAATTGAGTTATTTGGAAATATTTGAAATATTTTGGCCATAATCAAGTACTCGTAGAAGAAGCCAGTTTACAAGACAATTAATTATCTAATTAGATATTTTATATGCCAAAGTAAGTGCAAAAATATAGATAGAATATGTAAACACTTAAATGCATGTATGAATAAAACTGTGATTGTTGTTATGAAGAAAAACTGTGGAGCAGTTGGTGAGAACACAACAGAAGACTACAACTAGCTGAAGAGTTCAGAGAAGGCTGCCCTGGGGAAATCATATTTGAGATCAAGAATGGGTGTTTTCCTCTGCAAGGAAGGAGAAAAGCTATTCTAGGCAGTGAAAGCAGTGGGTTGTGACAGCTTTCTGTTTCCAAGAATTGACAGAATGCAAATGTAGCTGTTGGGTGGAGAATAGAGGATGTTTGGTACCTGATGATGCTGGACAGAAAGGCAATGACTACAAGTTCAGATCCAACACAACCATGTTGAGGATTTTGATTTTGACTCCAAGAATAGTGAAAAGCCACTGAACAGTTTAAAGAAAGAGAATGACATATTTGTATTGAGAAGGTCCCACTCTGGCTACCCCACAGAAAAGGATTAGAGCAGAACAAGAAGGCATGTAGAAAATTCTTTTTTCTACTCTAAGAGGAGCAGGTAGCATGACCTTGGGTTAGTTAAAGTAGAGTGGGAGAAAAGATAGCCTCCAGAGATATTGAAGAGGTGAGATCAATTGTTATGATATATTTGTTACTGCGAAAAATAAAAGTGTGACATCAAGTATAGTGCTAGGTTTATGCCTTTCATAGACAGATTCTGCTTACATTTGGAGATGGGAAACAATGGGAAAGAAGACTGTGGGAGGACATCATGAATTTAACGTTTGATGCACATGTGGGTTTGAAGAGATATTTCAAATATGTAACTGGATATGTTAATAAGATAGTTTAATATATAAAGTCTGGATTTAGTGAAGAGGTTGGAGCTGGAGAAATGTTTGGAATTCATGGCCATATATATTGCTTTGAAGTTGTGGATATGAATGAGATTATTCAGGGAAAATAAGAAAACATTCTCAGGACTAAGTCAAAGGCAATACTCTGTATGATCGTATAATGATGAATATATGTCTTTATGCTTTTTTCCAAATCTATAGAATGTACATCAAGAGTGAACCATGATGTAAACTATGGACTTTGAGTCGTAATGATGTATCAGTGTAGGTTCATCAGTTGTGACAAATTCTATATGTTTATGCAAAAATATCTTACTGCTTTCAGGGTGCATGGGTGGTGCAGTTGGTTAAGTATCTGTCTTTGGCTCAGGTCATGATCTCAGGGTCCTGGGATGGAGCCCCACGTTGGGGTCCCTGCCAAGCTGGGAGTCTGCTTTTCCCTCTGTCCCTCCCTCTGTTCGTACTCACACTCTCTCTCTCTCTCTCAAAAAAATACATAAAATTAAAAAAAATTTACAGCTTTCAATTTTGCAAAAACAGTAATTATGCTGTCATAAAAGTTTTTGCATAATTCATATTCTATTGAGAGTAATACCATATTAGTCGATGTTTCTTGAGTCACTGTGCATCTCATTTTAAGATTAATTTAAATTTTGGAGAAATTTTATTTAATAATTACTAAGTGTTTGTCTATGGAATTCTTTAAAAATTTTGATGTAGAAGTAAATAATTGATTTATATATTGTATTCAACTCTTGTAATAGTATATGAAAATCTTTTTTTAAAAAACTTTCATTAAGAAAACATAAAATAATTTCATGTCATCATACAAATAAATGATACAAATTTTGATTTTCTTTCTCTCTTAAAGCATTAAGTTAAATGCATATATATTTCAAAATATGAAATACTCAATATAACAAAATATAGTTCAGCTATCACTTGCAAATATTGTGAAAAAATATTAATTTGTGGAAACCTCAAGCACCATGCATTGGAAATTGAAAAAAAGCAAAGGTTGCGCAGCAACACAAGAAACAATATTTTTTATGGGATATAGTTTGATGTTTATGCTGATTATGAAGACTTGACAAATCGAATAATTTGACATTTTTTTCACCTAAATGTTTCTACTGCTCAAAGACACTCTATAACAAAGCAAAGAATATTTATGACTTTGGAACGATGGGAAACATAAATCTTTGCCGCAATCTGACGCAGTTGTCTTTCATTTAGAGAAGATAAGGCTGACAAATGAGTGATGAGGTTGGATATTTGGGGTAATAGCTTTTCTTATGTCAGTGTGATGGTTTTTGAATGAAAGAATCATTTGCATGTTCTTTAAAACATTTGTTTTGCGTTTCTGGAATTATGATATGTGGGACTTTCTATGACACTCCAAAAGTGGGACTGCAATTCGAAGGCCGAATATCCAAAAGATGTGCCAGTATTAGGATTGAAGGTCTGTGGCAAAAATTGCTTCAGGAGATAATGGAGAGAGCCGAAACTCAGAAACACAACCTAAAAATGAAGGAAGATCTGGATTCAAGGGAAAATAGACTTTACATGTTTAAAATACAAAGATTAAAGTACACTAAATAGATATTTGCTGATGTCCATAATTATTTATTTGTTTATTTATACCAGTCAAATATCGCTATCAAGTACTTATGTAAATAAAGCTTTCCGTAAAAGATAGACTATATTAAAAGACACAGTTTTAGAATTTTCTAGTCTCTAAATTATTAATATATGTATGAGCTTATTTGGTGTAAGTTTTTGACTTCAGTCAACTGGCCTATCTCCAACCCAAGAGAAATAATCCACAATATGACCATTAACATAAAGTATTTATGGGCCAGTGTCAGGAGGTTCTGATTGATTTGTATTATTCATAGTAAATCAAATTGAAATGTTGATTAAGTGATTCCTGTGTTTAATTCTTATAGTAGAAATGTGTTCAATTATTCTCTGTGCATTGATTACTCACACGTCTAGTGCCAGGCACATAAATCAAAAGAGCACACCCTTGCACATGCAACCAAAAGATGTTAGTTTTAGTAATTTAGAAGGTTTTAGACAAACATTTAGACTAATAAAGAAATAAAAAATAAAGGCACGTATTGAAACAAAGTGCATTTAGTATAAATAGGAAGAATCTTAACTCATAGTTGGCCCTGATTATAGAGCAAAATTTGAATCTGTGATGGAGGTTTTGTCTATTTACAAATCTAACTCAGACTTCCTAAAATTCATTAGAAAATTTACGTGTTTGGAGAAATATTTTCTTCTACATATCTAATTTCCTGGTTCAAGTTATACAAACTTATCTTCTGCTGATTTAACATATTTCCAAGTATTCCAAAGGTTCAGATAAATGAAGCAGAAGTTTTATATTCAAAGAATATTAAATTATATAAATGGAAAATGAACTAGAACAGGACTGTATTTTCCTAGTAATGAAGAAACCCCATATTATTTTGAATAGTAAGAATATAATCACATTCCATTATTAAAAACAGCTGGATCCCATAACATCATTACTCCAAATCCTGAAGAACCTACGGCAATAAAGCACTGTGTACCAAAACGAAGAGTAATTTGTGCAAACTAAAATACAGTGATGGAATTACATTTGCAGAAAACATTTACACATAGACAAGACATTGTTGCCATTTAAAAAAGAGACCTATTAAAAATGGCAAACATCATGATGCAACAGCATACAAGTTCATTTCAAAATTTTAGAACCTAACAATCAGAATAAAAGAAAAAACCATTAGGTTCTAAGCATACCTGATGTTGCGAAAATTGCTTTTAGGGTTTTCTACAGAAAGAAAGGATACATGTGTGGGACACTCATATGGCCTCTTCCTCCATATCTTATCTTAATCTGTGCACTGACTCCGCAAGGTAGTCTTCAATTATTGTCTTAATTTTATAAAAGGGAAATTGAATGTTAGAAAGATTTGTCCAATTTCACATCTGAGTGAGACTCAAAGTAGGAACAATCTAAAGTGAAAAGTCTTTGTTATCTCAATTACCTATCTCTGTCTGCAAAGCAGAATGGAAGGATTGAGATTGGAAAGAGGACATTTTGTGATTTTTTTCTCCCAGACCCTTAGAAATCTGTCTTAATTTCTTTAAAGGCAACCCAACTTTCTGGTTTTTTTTTTTTTTTTCCTCTTTCTAGGAATCATAGGAATTTTAAGAGACGTTTGGAAAGTGAGTTTGTTATCCAGCTGAACTACGTCAACACTGAAACTTCAAGTGGCGGTCAATCAAAAGAAAATTTTTTCACTCTTTACAATTTATCTAAAGAGATTCCACAAATTCTCTAAACTACTTCAGCTATTAATGCTAAGTGTCAGTCTCATAAAATCTCACTTTTTTGACGAGTACATTAATTTCTCTTCCTTTAGATTCTATGCAATAATAGTTTATACACACACACACACACACATATACATATAACAATTATCATGGTTGGCATGTAATGAATATTTATTAAGTGTTTTGCATAAATCATCTTACTTGCTTTTCATATTAATCGTGTTATATTGCCTTCCCTATTTTATTAATTGTGAAGTAAAAGTTTGGGATTACATTAGGTAATACTTTATATACTCAATTCTAAAACCTGTAAAAATTATCTGCATTAAGAGTAGAGAAAAGGATTTAGAAAATCTATATACAGTAAGTAGTGCACCATGCGATTTTGGAAAAGCCAGTTGATCTATCTCAATGCACATTTCTCTTGCTCAATACTTATATCTGATTTATCATAACAGACTGGAAACAAGATTTATATTTAAATATGTAAAATAACGTAAAGGCACAAATAAATAATGTTATTGGTAGGTTCAGATAATGAGTTGTTCCATGTAAGCAGATTTTTTTCAAATAGCAACTTCTATATTCTTAAAAAAATAAGTTTTAAGATTAGTATTTTAATATAATGTTTTCTAAAATCTATAGGAGTAAATAATTTTAATGAAACTGTATTTTTCAAATCAACTTAAGTCAGCCTTTGGACTCTTCGTTTTAACATTGTGACAGTAACTTTATTTAGGAAATGTTGGTTTTATGCAAAAAGTCGTCCTAGTTACAGGTGTCTTCCGATCGTAACTTAACATACAATAATTAACGTTAGAAGCTTTTCTTTCACTGCCAAGTATTTAGGTTTTCAGTTTGTGTTGCCTTTAGCATTTAAATCTCCAACAGTTCTCTTTTAAAATGTGCTCTTTCTATTATACCATGTGTAGGAAGCATTGTATTAAGCTTGATAGACCTACATGTAAAGTAAGTTAGATTTTCTTTTTTTTTTCTGCAGCTTTATTGAGGTATACTTGACAAATAAAAAATTGTATATATTTAAGGTGTACAACGTAATGATTTGATGTACCTATATGTTGTGAAGTGATTATCACAATCTAACATATCCATTACTCATGAAGTTACAACTTGTGTGTGTGTGTGTGTGTGTGTGTGTGTGTGTGTGTGTGTGGTAAGAACATTAAGATCAACTCTCATAGTAAATTTCAACTATAAACCAGTGTTATTAACTACGGTTGCATATGGTAC
Source organism: Ursus americanus (assembly GCF_024610735.1). Lineage (NCBI taxonomy): Eukaryota > Metazoa > Chordata > Mammalia > Carnivora > Ursidae > Ursus > Ursus americanus. The sequence goes on along the minus strand of NC_142145.1, from coordinate 9,292,932 downwards.
ATTAGATCTCCTGAAGTTACATATACCATATAACTGAAGGTCGGTACCCTTTGTTTGACCAACATCTCTTCATTTTCCCCACTTCCAGCCCCTGGTTATCACCATTCTAAATTACATAGGCTTTTAACATGTATCTCAATGTATAGATACTGTACCTAAAGTAAATTTACTGTGTAATCTATTTTGTCTCCCCATTTTATAAAAAATTTCTTATTTCTTCACTATGTTCTGAAGAGTTGAGAATATATCATGAATTTCAGTGCTATATCATGGTATCATTATACAGACAAGTCACAGAGACCGAGGAAAGTTAAGTGACTAACTCCAGGGTATGTAATGACTAGTGGCTTAGAGAGAAGTCGAATCTATATGTAAGTATGCAGTTTCCTGAGAGGCCAGGGGTCCTAAGGAAGCCAACACTCTGCCTAGAGATCAAGCTAATGGCTCACTATAAGCCTTTGACTATGCTGGAGAGCCCATTATCCCTGTAAGCTCTCACAGAGTCTCAAATTACAATGAAACTGGCCTTTCCCAAAGAGATACATTCATCCAATGGACACATAATTCTAATTAAATATTGTATACTCTTTGTCATGCTGATTATATCCCAGCCTCCAGAAAGTTTAGGACTAATTCCATTCTCCCTTTTTACCTCAGATGACCACTAGGGTATTTCCTCAGATTGCTAATTATCATCTGCAGGATGCATTGACATTGGAACCATTATTCCCGATATTCCCTGTCCCTACTCTTGCCAACCTTCTCCGTCTCCTTATCTCTCAAGCTCATGCCCTGTGCTTTCCTCAAGTTACCAAGAAATTGCTCCATATTCTGTAGCTCATGAGTTGGCCTCTGTTCTCAGAAGGAAGGCTGACTGGACCCATGAGAACACTGCTTCTCCTAGAACCTCAATTTCCACGTCTCTGTAGAAGATGAATCCAGCCCTCTCGACCCTTGAACTCCTCACCACCATTTGTTCATTTCCTACAACTTACTCACATTTTCCCAAAGGTTACACTTGGGCTTGCCATTTCTAATAACCTGAATTTTTAAAAAATTTTATCTATTTATTTGAGAGAAAGAGAAAGTGAGAGAGAGAGCACGAGTTAGGGAGAAGCAGAGGAAGAGGGAGAAACAGACTCCCTGTTGGCCAGGGAGCCCGATGTGGTGCAGGGGCTTGATCCCAGGACCCTGGGATCATGACCTGAGCTGAAAGCAGACACTTAACGGACTGAGGTACCCAGATGCCCCATAACTATAATTTTTAAAAAATCTCAGCTTCAAGCATTCCTTTCTCTAAATTCTACCTGCTCTCCTCCCAGTTAATTTAGTTTGATCTGCTTACTCTAGTAATTAGTCAACTTTAAGACTCCCGATTCACTGACACAGGCTTGATTTCTCTAATTATCACTTCTTTCCGGTTCTCACTTCCTTTACTACCTGACCTATGTTTTGTGCTGTATCATGAAAATCATCCATTTTAAATGTTCCTAACCCTTTGCACCTACACCCCCTAATGTTGAGCTATGCCCCAAACCTGGTCAAATTCAAATATTTGCATATTTACATAATGCTTCCCCGCTGAACATCTCCAGTCAATTTTCTAAGGAGCATGGAGATATGAAGCTCTCCTTATCACAGGTAAGGATCATGGGCTTCATCAGGGGAGGGAATGAGGTGCTGAGTTCAGTGTTGAAGTGATAGGTAATGATTCATGAGAGGAGAACAACGATATTTCAGCAGCGGTAAAGCAATTATCTGAGAAGTGTCAAGTGTTTGTTGTCAATAGAAGAGTCGGTACAGCATGGGGAATCATTAAGTGTGGTGAACACCATGGAACTAAATTACTTGAAACTTTCCATGTTTTGCTATCACAGCCCTATATCTTCAGTAAGGAGGAAATGTCTTGGACACTGGGTGTAATAAAATAAGCAAAAAAAAAAATAATTTTTTTTTTTGAAATCCAGAATGATAGACACAAATAGGTTTGCATAGGCAGATTCAGTTTTTTTTCTTTAAATGTGATTATGCTTCTTTTAGCTTGAAAAGCATGAAAAAATTGAAATATATTCATATTAACAAAAGCTTTCATGTAGTTTTAGAATGATGATATAAGGCAAAGTTTTTTCAAAACATGGATAGATCTTCTGAGGTCCTCAGCCCTCGATGGGTCTTGAGTAAAGATTTAATTGGCCTATGCCCATCCTTTCATTATGGATTTTTCTTTTTCTTTTTTTTTTATAAAGATTTTATTTATTTATTAGACAGAGATAGAGACAGCCAGCGAGAGAGGGAACACAAGCAGGGGGAGTGGGAGAGGAAGAAGCAGGCTCATAGCGGAGGAGCCTGACGTGGGGCTCGATCCCATAACGCCGGGATCACGCCCTGAGCCGAAGGCAGACGCTTAACCGCTGTGCCACCCAGGCGCCCCTCATTATGGATTTTTCATCCTCTTCGCAATCAATACTCACAACCCAAAACATGTAAGTAGACCATAGGAACAGGTGCCAACATGTTAGAAAACAATTTCACCAGGAATAATAGAAATTTGTTCAGATCATCACAACAGCCAATCCAAGAAACCCTGTTCCTAGGAAATCAAGCCAAACAAAATAAGCCAAAAAAATTAAGAGGATCCAGTAAAGAACCAAACTCAATTCAGCATGAGCTCATCTCCCAGCCTGGTCAAAGCGTTCAATGCACTGACAGATAGGAAACTGCAGAGGTCACCCTGTTAATGAACTGAGGGTCCCATCTGTGGCAGTGATGTCTTACTTCTGTAGAAACTTAGCTTTTGTCACCATAGCATCCGCTGTTTATACCTCTTTGCACACAACACAGGAGCAACCCGTCAAAGCCTGTTAGAAAGGGTATATTTTGGATTGGGATTATGACAGATGCTTTTGGGGAGGATTTATGGAAAGTACAGCTTTGCTCAGGATTGGATGTTTTCAGCAAACTAGGGCAATTCTTATCTTCATAACTTTATCCAAAATGAGGGAGGAGTGAAGTGAAGTGAAGTTCTCTGCGCTAAAGGAGCAAGGGTCACTCATATTAGCCAAGATAAGGGCATGCTGCTTATCATCATCGCAGAATAGTCTTGTCCAAGGCCGGTGTTCAGTGGAACTGTTCGTATTCATTAGGAAAACAGGAAGGCCAAACTGCCTAACGTAAGTGCCAAGCCACCTGCTGGCAAAGCCAACACCCAAAGTTAAATGCAGGTCAGCTCTCACCTTTTAGAGCTTTGCTTTCTCTTAGTAGTATCTCTTTAGAATTTCTCAAGTAAAATTAAAGTTCAGAAAATTTATCCCTCATCTAGTAGCCCACATAACTTAACCAAGCTTTTATGATAACTACGACCTTGTAACTTGTCCTATATGTAAAGGACACAGTGCTTGGTGAAAAGAGCACACAGAAGTTAAAGAGCGTTTCTCCCGAGTTACACATGCAAGCACGTAAGTTATACCTTTATGCTTTCCACTGTATGTGATAAAAATATCGTAAGTTCTAGGTGTTTATATTCATAATTAACATATTAGTACTGCTCCCAAAACAACTTAAAGCAACTCATAATAAGATGTATACACTGAAAAACTCTTATAATAAAAATGTAAAAACTCTTACAATCGTACATACATGCACAGAGCTTATATTTATATATCCAAGGGTAATCTCAGGAACATATAACATGTGTGTGGGGGGCGGGGGAGAGAGAGAGAGAAGGAAGAGCAAATAGTTAAATAATTTTATAAATTTGGCTAACATAAATACTATTAGTGACCACTAAATTTATCACTGAATACCTGGCAAAAAAGACAGAATAGAAAAGAATTACATAATTTCATAAAGACAATTTCCCCTTTTACTAAATCTAAATGTAGTTTAAGAATTACTTTTATCAAAGGTATAAGAATATTGAACTATTTCATCAACAAACCAAAAATGGAAATTATACCTAATATATTTGTAGAACTTTATGACTGAATGTTCAATAAAATTTCAAGGTAGAGAATTAGTTTAAAACTCAGAAGAGGGGCACCTGGGTGGCACAGCGGTTAGGCATCTGCCTTCGGCTCAGGGCGTGATCCCGGCGTTATGGGATCGAGCCCCACACCAGGCTCCTCCGCTATGAGCCTGCTTCTTCCTCTCCCACTCCCCCTGCTTGTGTTCCCTCTCTCGCTGGCTGTCTCTATCTCTGTCGAATAAATAAAATCTTAAAAAAAAAAAAAAACTCAGAAGAGACATTTATTTATGGAGGAGGAGGAAAAGAAAGAATAAATTAATAAGGGCCAACTCTGTAACTTCTTACAGATCTAATCATGTAAAAGGATTTAATGAAAAGTATCTATAAAATAAATATTGATCTTTAGCTGCCTTTTTAAATGGCCTTACCTTTTTTTTCAAATGGCTTTAAAGAAATTATTAGCAGCCCTTTCAAGGTAAAATTCTCAGGCAGAAAACTTTGAGCCTATAATTCCCTGTAACTAATGAAAGACATAATCCTTTATGAGACAACCATATGTAAATTTGAAAGTGGAACTGTCTAAAAAAATAAGGTTTGTATATTCTTCAGGTTTCGGTTTTATAGCAACCAAGATTTGTAATGTTCCTAGCATCCCAACACATCACATAACATGAAAGACAAGGTGGGGTTTTGTTTTGTTTTGTTTTTAAGATTTTACTTATTTATTTGAGAGAGAGAATGAGCAGAGCAGGAAGGGGCAGAGGGAGAGGGAGAAGCAGACTTCCCTCTGAGCAGGAAACCTGATGTGGGGCTCCATCCCAAGACCCCGAGATCATGACCCGAGCTGAAGGCAGATGTCTAACCAACTGAGCCATCCAGGTGCCCTGACATGGTGTTTTCAAACTCAAAATTCGGAGGGAAACATGGTCCACAAGAAAGATTATGGACTTGGTTTTGCTTCCATGAACACCTGGACCTCAACTGCAAATATTTCCTGACTCATTTCTGTGATATCTTGAAGATATCTCCTTACCTGATAAGACAAAAGGTCTGCTGGATGGAGTTTGGAATGTTGACTTTCTGACCTTTAGAGAATTTCTGCAAAAGTACTTCTCTCCACATCTGGAAAAACCTTCATGAGTCAGCTCTTGGTTCATGTGAAATTGGAGCTTTAGCATAAGAAAAAACGATTCCCTGGCTATTACTGCTATTCGCTACGGCAGGACAGCTGTTTGTACATCTAATTGCCACATCAAGGTTTTTTTGTTTTGTTTTTATAATGGGTATAAAAGAATACAAGCCACATTTAAGACATAGCTTTTTTTTTCCTTTTAATCACTTAAAACTGCAATCTGCCATAGTAGAACATGATTCCTGAGTCTCAAAGTCGTACTGCAACACTGATTTTGTAGAAACATCACTACCCTGGGATCTGTTTTGAGTGTAAATGACTTCACCTATGGATAAGTTTCTATGATGCTAAGGCTTGCTCGCAGAATAGCCAGAATCAAGCAAGTGAGCACCTTGATTAAAACCATGGAAATAAGAGAATCGATCTCTTTATTAAAAAGACTGGATAGCTTGAAAGATCAGAAGGCAACCTGGTTCCAGCTGTGCACCTGTCATATACCTAAAGTTGGGTTTATTGTTTTCACTAGCCAAGGCGGTATTAAAGCCTTTTGTATTCAGCTCAGGACCATTATTTAGAGTATGATATCGTTCGTTGACTTTTGAATTTCAGAAGTAGCTGTCAGACTGGTGAGGTATCCAATGTGATAAACCACATGCAAGGCTCAGTAGATTTGAACATAAATTTGGGTCAAGAATAACATCACAACAGTTAGGGGAAGGGAAAATTTTATATACAATAAGGTGTCAGTAATTCCAATTTTCTCAGTCTTCCTCTGTTTTCCAAGGGAATGGAGGGGCTGTAGTAAAACCAGATTTATACATAGCAAAGCAATAGTAACAATCCATGGTACGCTGGTAAAATGAGTCTCAGAGCAGAAGGAACATTTGCCAGTCTCCATGGTGTGAACACCACTACCTCACGGATTTGAGCTGCTACCATAACGTCACCAAATACTTCCTTTCAAGAGTTCTGAAGGGAGATATTTAAACAAAGTCAAAAATTGATCATGATTACGGTGTTTGTGTTTCCCTGTTAGATCATAGAAGACTTTTTTTCTTTTCTTGGTTTCTTTCTTTTCTTTTTCTTTATTTCCCACATTGTGTGTACTACCTCTATAACGTGTTTATACTAATATCTTATTAATTTATCTACTAGGAAGGGGTTCACAAGTTCTTTTTCTAGGGAAGCATTAGTAAAAACAGTTATGTTAAAATATATTACCAAAAGCAATCCTAGAGGGAGCCCAAAGCGTAAACACCACCCACAAGTTGTTAGAAAAAGCAAACGTCTAACAGGTACATTAATGACTTAATAAAAATAAATAACAAGTGGGGTGCCTGACTGACTCAGTGAGAAGAGCATGTAGCTCTTAATTTCGGAGTCATGAGTTTGAGCCCTAAGTTGGGTGTAGAGATTACTTCAATAAATAAAACTTAAAAAAAAAAATAACAAGCATCTACTATACTGCATCTATGCTTTCAGTCAATGGAGTTCCTTTTCTTCTCCAGAACAGTGGTTTTACAGAGTGTGGTTCCTGGATCAGCAACATCAACAAGACCTGGGAATTGATAAAAATGCAAATTCTTGGTCTCTGTTCTGCACGTACTAAACTGGAAACTGGGTGGGGGGTTCCAACAATATGTTTTTAACAACCTCTCCAGATGATTTTTTTTTTTTTTCCAGGTGAGTCTAACACATGTTCAAGTTTGAGAGCCTCTACTCTCTAACAAATGTTCTAGGTAAATGGAATGCAAGAAAGTGAAGCAAAAGTATTTGGTGATATTGTCTCAAAATCCCTGGGGCAGAATCAAGCAAGATGGCTACAGGTACCCTTGTCCCTTAGTGCAAACATTTAATATTTTAGATTCTAGGCGTTAACAACTTAAGTGATCCCTCCACCAGAGTCCTAGAATATACTTAATATTGATGCTAGCAGTTAGCCTTAGTTTGTTTCATTTAAAATGAACTACCAATCATGCCTTCCTCAATGATCTTACGGGTAAAGGGTAAAGCTTCCCCCAAATATTTTAATACTTTGTAGTTTGATCAGTATCCCAATGTCACATAAATATCAAAGTAGATCCATTTTATAGTCGATTACAAATTAGATTCTTCAGGCTCACATACTATTTCTTATATATCTACGGATATAGGACATGCAAGTAGGTAACTTAAAAATTCACAGTACTCACATTTTTATATTTCCCACTGTAGGTCATAGAAACTTCAGTAATTGGTATACGATATATTATGTAACTTCTGTGTCTTTTACTCAAATGTAACATTTTACATAAAATCTAATCATTTTACATACAATTAAAGGTAAACGGAATTCAGTTTCTAGTCATTTTTAATTAAATATTAATATAAACACCCTGTCAGAGGGTTCTGTACTTGTTTGCGTTCTATTACAATTTTAGAAAGTAAGCTAGCTATATCTGAGATGTCAGTAAAGGAAACTTTCTGTATCGTCCTCTAATACATAATTGCAAAACCAGAACATTCTCAGTTTATATTCTTGTCAGTGCAAATTTTGAAGGTAATGTATTCTTTAAAGGTTCAAATCACATTTTCGGACAGAAAAATTGTGAAAAGGCTAACATGTTACTTGAAGGTAATGAGGCTGATTGATTCACTGCAGCCTTCTGGTACCTTCTCTGCGCACCAATCAAGTGAAAGGGCATGGGCGCCGTTCACAGGGGGGACAAGCGTCAGCGTCAACTAACATAAAACCTATGGACATGTAAATGCCTCACTGCGAAATGTAGGAAACATATAAACAGAGGAAACAACCAAAACCCCGTAGGCCTGTCTGTTAAGTGGCAGATAGCAAAGCTTTTGATTTAGTCATTAAATTCCAACAGTCTAAATATTGCCTTGCTTGGCTACATTGGCCAAAAAGAAACAAGAATAAAGCAGTTGTTAACAAGAAATTTGTAAAATATTTCAAACGTGTAGTGACTAGACCAGTGAAAGAACTGAACAACTCATTTGGGATAAAATTGTAATCGGGCTTACCTAATTATAATAAGCATATATATTCTGAATATTAAAAAAAATTAAACTCATTCTTTATGACTCTGTGAAGTCCTAATAAGGACATGGCTATTTTAGTGCAAATCTACTTTGCAAAGTGTCCTACCCAGAAAAAAAGTGTATTTGTTGTTAAGTTATCAACCAATCTCAATCTCACTTATAACAACTACATATGTGATTTTATTATTAAGACATTTTAAAGATACATTCTCTCACTAAAATATGTGAAAGAATTATGGTATGCCACTCTTGAAGGCTTTTAACCATTTGGGGTTTCTATATAATAATAATCATCATATTTTAGATGCTCGAGTTTTAAAAAAAACTTGTTATACAAACAAGAGCTTTTTAAATCATTCTTTTTTCATAAGAATTTGAAACTCTGTAGTCCTTTAATTATATTTTTAAAACTAACGATTGGTCTATTCAGCAGTGTTTGCTATTTTTATATATAGCTAGGTCTTGAAAAGGCTTCGGTTATTTTGTGAGAATTGGATATATTTATTAGATATTCTCCTCAGGAATTTAAGTAGTGTAACTATAAGCTACACGGTGTATCTACATGTCCTAATGTCTCTGGAAAAGTCATTATTTGGTACAGAAGAGAAGCCCTTTCAGTGCTAAGCACTTTATTTTATTAAAGCACCTAACAGTTTAAAAACAACTCTGAAGAAAAGGAAAAAAGTATGTATTATTTTCTTTTAAGAGTAATTAAAGATTGGAGAACTGTCAAGATCCTAATCTAACAGTTCCAGCCATTATTTCCCATGTGTCAGCTGTGCAGAAGTTTACGAAATCATGCTGCTCAGGAATATTTAAGAGCCATCAAGTTCATTCGCCAACAGAGGAGTCATCAAAACCGTTGAAGAGAAAAAAAAAATATCCCCCTCCTAAGTACTTCTGTAGCTGTGTTCATTACGTCCTGTATGTTGTACTCCTTTACTTTATAGTCCCGTGAATATCGTATTCCTTCACTAACTACTGATGGTTAGGAAATGCGCTGTTTCCTTTCATGCCTAGGGGAGCATTTGATCATATACATTATGACCATACATATTGTTCTGTGCTTGTCCACCGTGTTTTGTGTTTTCTTTTTCTTTTTCTTTTTTTAAAGATTTTTACTTATTTATTTGACAGAGATAGAGACAGCCAGCGAGAGAGGGAACACAAGCAGGGGGAGTGGGAGAGGAAGAAGCAGGCTCATAACAGAGGAGCCTGATGTGGGGCTCGATCCCACAACGCAGGGATCACGCCCTGAGCCAAAGGCAGACGCTTAACCGCTCTGCCACCCAGGCGCCCCGTGTTTTGTGTTTTCAACACCCTGTTCCCGGCCCTTAGCTGAGCAGTTAGAAGACAGAGCTACTTGGCCTCTGTGTTCCATGTGCTTATGACAGAAACTCATAAAGAGGGGAAAAAATGTGGGAACTTTTGATAAAAATAATTAAATGCATGCATTCTGGGGTTCTCAGAGATTATTAATTGTTAATTAATATGAAAGGAAGAAGAAAAGAGGTGAGAAAACAGACTGCTTATGCAATGAAGCTGCATGACTGACTGCTCCAACATTGGGAATACGTGAATAATAATTAATAATAATAAAATAATAATAATAATCACATTTGAAAAGCCTTGAAACTCCTCTCTTTCCTTAATACTGGTGAAGACACATGGAATTTTAAACTAACAGTACTGTCTTCATTTTCTGTGAAACAAGCATACTGTTAAAAGTCCTTTAAAAACAGTAGGGGAAAAAAGGATGATACACACTATTACCTCTAATGTCTCATTCAAAATGCTCGTGAGATGAATTGTAGCAGAAGCCTCCATATAAACAACAGTAGATGAAATTATCAAACTGCAACATCCTATTTCAAAAATTTCTTATTTTTGAAATATTTAGAAACTATCTTTTCCCCAGTGCTATTGAGATGTGATAGACAAATAAAACCTGTATACATTTAGTTTGTAGAGCATGAGTTTTTTTAAGATATACAACACGATGATTTCATGTTTATCCAAACTGTGAAATGATTACCACAGTCAAGTTAATCACCTCCTGGCTACCGTTGCTTCGGGAGAGGGGCACAGTACAGGAGAAGACTTAAAATTATCCCGTCAGCAAAATTTAAGTACACAATGCAGTATTAGTGATTGTAACCGCCATGCTGCACATAGATCCCCAGAATGTATTCATCGCATACCTTGAATTAATTAAACAACAATTCACTAATTGGTAGTACGATATGATTACTAAGTAGGAAAAATCTCAGCAACACAGAGAAGATGACCTATGTGAGAAGGTAATTTTTATTTCAGGGCTGTGGTATCTCAAGAAATATATGACATTTAGGTTGCTCTCAGCCAGCAATGTGAAGAAACAGGAAGTCCAGATAAATTTTGTATCCCCTCATTGCAGCGGGCTGTGTAGGTTACCGTGAGCGGACACAATTAGAGAAACTGGAAGTCTGACAGGTGTCCACATTCTGTGAACTCACATTCACCTTTGTGGCTCCATCAGAAACAGAGTTTCTGAGAGAAGAGAGAAGACGCAGCATCAGCACTTGGAAGAGGTGAGTCAATGGCCTTGAATAATTATATGGAAGCTTACAGAAGTTGCCAGCAGCTGAGGGCCTGCAGGGCAACCGTGGGCTGTGTGGGGTTCACTTCTGAGCTTTCATCACTTCAAGGGTTGAGCCTTTTTCTTCTAATAAGATTCACAGATTCATGCTGGGAAAAAGTCAAAAGTTCAGCTCTAAATAACCTCAAGAACGGAGTATTTTGTATTCATTCCTTTCCTGTTCAGGATGAAAAAGAAATATAGGCTGAAAAAGACATATTTTTAGGCAAAATGATATGAGCCTTAAAAAGGTTTCAATTTTACTAGCTGTATTAAAAGGTAAGATAGAAAGTAAAAGTAATGTCTTAGTGATAGATGTTGGCAGAACCTTCCTGAAATGCCATCTTAACTCTATGGCCTTAAAATTAGTGATCACGACTCCGTTATTCCTCTAAGTACTTTGAACAATGATATATGTATGTCTACCCCAAAGAACCAAATTCTAGAAGATGATCCCTGGATATCTTTGGGTCACCAGTTTTACATCCTGTTTGAACAAAGAAGAAATTGCCAGAAAGTGGTTTTCCATATTTGTGGAGGATGGGGAACAACCTCCTCATCATGAAAGAGCACTGGATCAGCCTTCTGGTGAGGAGGGTATGATACAAAGGACAAACACTTTGATTTTGTTTTTGTTTTTTAAAAGCACTGGTGAAGAATTCTGGATGAATAAATGGATTGTGCCTCCTTTTTTTTTTTTTTTCTCTGTTAAATCACCGTCAAGTAGAACTAAAAATGGGATGCACAACTCCTTCCCCACAGTTAAAGCTGAGGAAGTGGATATTAGAAACCCTGCCTCAAAAATAGGCTTCTAAACAACAGTTAAGACAAAACAAGTACATAGGAGAAGGAGCTAACATCCACGGCTGCAGATCTCAGACAAAGCCCCAGATACGCCCTCATCCCTAGTAAGTGGGATATTTTAAGGTGAAAAATGCTAGTTATTTGTTTCCCACAAAGAAAACACAGAATTGAGGCATCTAGCTGGATGGCAAAACTGTGCCCCCGTTGGTTTCAAGGAAGAAAAAATCAGAATTTGGTCTAAATGAAAAATCACAGAGTCTTCCACATAGGCGGAGAGGACGGGCCGTTGAATCAGGCCCAGCCTGACCGCGCCGAGCTCAGCGGGCTTCACGCACGTAGGTGCCAAAGAAACTGAGGCCACAACCGTGTGTTACAAGAAGAAATCCTGCTGCCTAAACTGTGGTCCCTCCCAGATGAATCCTTTGCAAATAATTATTCCAGAAATAATTCATCTTACTCAAGAATGAGCGATCATTTAAAAATACAGGAAACTAAGAATATGTACAAAGAAACTATTTTTTTTTTAAAGGAAATGTGTAGGAGAAACAAATAGTAAGGGAAGGACTTTCAGAAGAAAAATTATGCCGGTTGTAGTACATAATGTTGGGAATATAATCTATACCCATAACTTTAACAACAACAAATAACTATATTTCTAGAGTAAGGGCAGAAACAAAGATTTAAAAATTAAAATTCAGACAATATGAAAAAATCACGACTAAAAGAAGAGTGAGATAAGATAGGATCTGTCTCACAGCCTTAGAAATTCAATGATCCCTGGTTAAAGAAAGCAGACAAACAGGTCTCAATTAAGAAAGAAAGGGGTAAAGTATATTGTCTTTCCTTTGCTGTCAGTACTCATATAGCAAAAGCTTTATTAAATCCATTATTACATCAGTCTGTCTTGACATAAACAACTGAAATGCATTGAGGCTTATCCAGTAAAGAACAAAAAGAAAAAAACTATTATATTTCCCAATTACTATTAATGAGAAAGAACGACAGGTTCTGGAATTTCTAAAACCTACCTTTACTTAGAGAATGAGCCTAACTAAGCCACTGGCAGGAATGTCTCAGGGCAGAAGGTAATTTTCGTAGCCTTGTAGATTTCGGAAATTTCTGTTTGCGTGCGTGCGTGCGTGCGTGCGGCTGTGTTCCTGCTGTCATAGTTACAGTGATTGGGTTGCTTTGGGCAATAAAACATATTTTTTCACAACTATAAGAAACAGATATTGAAAACATTCTGCTTCTTTGTTGCTCTTCTAAAAAATGTGGATGTCTTTGTGAAATGTTGAAAGAACATACGAGTTAAAAAGTTACTGGGAAAATGTGAAAAATTGGCTTCTAGCATAAGTAAAGAATGATGTTTTAAGATACATACGTGTAGTGAAAAGAAAATGTATACTAATTGCAGAAGCGGCTTAGAACATTACATTAAGAGAAAGTAGACGTTAGAAGGCTACATTTAGAGAAAAGTAAAGAGGTATTAAATGAAAAATACTGATTTCTAAAAAATGAACAATTTTGTAATAAGTCCTTTTAAGAAGAGTGGTGCATTACCAAACTTTTCAAATTGGTTGTTTTTCTTTTTCCCCAAAAGAATACAGCAAATGTAATATAAACATTGAGCTTTTTTAATAGAAGAAATGTAAGTATTACCAAAATTATTATTTTTTCTTTTAATGTGTTTTCTTGTGAAAAAAAATTTCTACTTGACTAGAAAATATTTCCTTTAGGCTTATTTTGAAGACTAATATTTTTCAAATATTTTCTCTTCTTTAGTATCCCACAAATGCCTAGAAAACAATGAAATAGAAAAAAATCCAAAAACGGATATTCAAAATATAATTGGCCTCATTCTTTATTTTGTGTTTTTCCATGAAATTTTTTTTAAAGATTTTATTTTCAAGTTATTTCGACACCCAACGTGGGGCTGGAACTTCTAACTCACTCGGACATCAAGAGTCGCCTGTTCTACCAACTGCGCCAGCCAGGGGGACCCTCATTCTTTTTTTAAATTTCAGTTTCTTGGCTTTGGTTTGATATTTGTCCTAACTTCGAGGGACATAAGCTACTATGTAGACACCAGAATGTGTGTGGATTGGTGCCAGCAGAAGCAACAGGACAATTACACAGCAATGAGATTGGCACCGCGGGGTAGAGAGGGATTTAATATATAGCAGTTAAAGTGGACCAGTGAAATGACTTGAACCAAGGAGCTGAGCACATATGCAGAAAAGTTCCATGAACAGCAGCGTACGACTGTTTTATTAGCAGAGGATAGATATGCTACCTAAGCAAAGAGTGAGAGCGTCATAGCTGCAGGTGTCACTCCATTCAGGACAGGTAATTTCCCTAAAGGCAACCACAAGGAATAGGCAAAAATCTCTTTCTCCCTCTCTCTCTCTGTCTGTCTGTCTGTCTCTCTCTCACACACACACAGATGATCTTTTGAAAATAAGAAAAATAAGGTAAACTTGGTAATTGTTATGCTAAAACTTTCTAAAAATCATGTAATATTATTGGCTTAGGGCAACAAGATTAATTCTAGAAAATCCTGTTTATTCACTGAATTTATTGACACAAGTTCTACCTGCAAAACAAGAAGACAAAAAACAACAAAAGACTGCAAATATTGATTCTATAAAAAAAAAAACAACCTCTAGATTTCCTCCTTCAACCAAAATAGAGAACTGGGAACAAATTGACCCCCTGCTTTAAACAATCTTTATAAAACTGGACAGAATATATGGCAGCAACACTTTTTAGACTGAAAAATAAGCATCACAGGGCAGTGATCCCAGAGAGAAAGTCCAAGTGACAGTCCCATAGTTGTCCTCCTTTTTTTCTGGAAAAAGTTTTCAGAACACAGAGCGGAGGGGGGTAACCCAACATAGCCCAGGATCTTTCTAAGTTGAAAGGTTAGAGTTCAGAGTTCAGGTATTGGATTCACTGCCTAGAAGGCAGGAGAGGAGGAACCTCAAGGAGAGTAGGCTCCCACAGAATCCCTGAGGGTTTTGGTGACGTGAAGGAAGAAATCACCAAGACCAGAGACGGAGCCACCAGACATAGGCAGGAGGGACAATTTTGGAAGCTCATGCGGTGCTGAGAATAGTTTCTGTATCTTCAACCAAGGGAAAAATCTGTATGCAGGAGGAATTACATCCTTCAGGGAGAAGAAAAAGGGAAGTCTCTGAGTTATAGGTGAACAATATGCCTAGATTAAAGGCTGCTCTGTGTTCACTTAATAAAGCCTAAAAGCAAATCTCAAAATGATCAAACTGTTTTCAAGCAGCTTAATCACATCCCAGAGCAAAGCCCCCATCCAGTTAGAGGGATTAAAAACTAAAATCAAGTATCCACCAAAGTAAAAGTCACAATGTCTGGAATGTGATACAAAATTGACAGAAGCGCAAAAAGCAAGAACAACAACAACAACAACAAACCCAAACCAAAAAACAAAAAACCACGGCAAAGCCACACATAAGGAGAAAACAAAATGACACACTCATAGAATTCATAGGCAAGGCCTTCACATCAGTGATTTTAAAGCAAAGCCATTGACAGGTTTTCAGGAGGGGGATATTAAAAAAAAAAAAACAAATCTGTCTCCTGCCTGACAAGAGATGGAAAGGCAGGAAGAGTGGGAGCCGGGAAGCAATGAGCAAGTCGCTTCTGTAAATGCAGGCAAGAGCAGGTGCTGATTCCCACTGAAAGCAACGAGAAGAAACAAACGGTGAGAGGTCAGGGAAAAACAAAGTAAAGACCGGTATTGATACATTTTTGCCTCGGTAAGAATAGACTCTCCCTTTGCTGATAGGAGGAACTCTGGCAAGACGGTTTGCTGACTGTGGAGAAGCAGGGCAGGGTGTGGCAGGGAACATTCTGGCTGGGGCGCCGTGGGTGTGAGATGCCTGTTAAGTATCTAAACAGATGTTGAATAGGCAGGCGGATACATGGACATTGAGGAGAGGCTAGAGGTCCCCACTGGAGGTAGGCATTTGTTAGTAATTACCATATAAACTGCAATTCAATATGCAAAATTCCTTATACACAGTATCATTGCATTTTGAAAATGTATGCCAAAGTCTATGATTCATGACTATGAGAAAACGTGTGCAATTTAGACACAATTTCAGGGAACCATTAAAAATAATGACAGGATTGGAAATCAAACTAACGAAGTCAAGTTCAAAGAACGGGTTTCTCAGCCTAGGGAATAAATGAAGAAAGTGTTCGAAGTGACTGAAAATGCAATAAAAATTTCCCAAGGAATGCAGTGAAATTCAGTGATGAAACTTACAAGGAGGGACATTCAGAAATTTAAAAAAGCAAACCTCTACTGAATAGACACCTCCCTAGATATAGAGAGGACTGGTATTACATGAACTCAAACTGCATAGGCATCAGTCTCAGAGATGTGGTTTGAAGTAACAATCCTAAAACCCAGCCTGTCGGTTCTGAAATTTCCACTGTTAAGGATTCTTTCCTTTGGGTAAAGAGACATTGCTTGCAATACTTTTTTAAATTGTAAATAATCTTAAGAGAATGAATTATTCAAGCAGTAACATTTTATCTTCATGAGATTGACAGAGATTAAGAAAGCAATTACTTTCCAGGCCATGAGGGAAATACCCCTTGAAAAGCTAAGTTATGTTTGAGGAGTAAGAGAAGAGTACGTTTGGAGTCATTTTCCAGGAGAAAAGTGGCAATGGATCAAGAATTGGGGAAGATAATGGCCCTGAGAAAAGAAACATAAGAAGGGTCTATGGATCAATTGCTTTATAAATTTGCTTACCAGGAGAGAAATACAAAAGTCTCTGTACATCTGAGCCATATTAGAATATTTTTCTGAGGGTATATATATAAATTTGAGACTTTTTTTTTTATAGAATGCTTAAAACTATAAGTGCTCCAAACTATAAAAATTTTGGTTGCTTAATTTAGGAAAAAGAGGAAACTTCTTTCAAATGCAACATTGTTTTTTAATGAGTGGAAATTCAAATAGGAATAGAAAACTGAAAGTGAGAAAGTTATCTTTGAGTATTCAAATGGTAACATCATCACGGAAAACTTACAAATAATTTGAATTAGAGATCATTCAAGAGCCACGTTGATCATTTACACCCCAGACCAATTTCTCCAGTCCTGTTTTTTCCTCACCATGGCTGCTAAAATGGCTCTAGTCTGCCCTGTTTGTAAGAATGGCATCAAGTATATTGGAATGTTATTTATTATCAAAACATTCTCCTCTGACTTTAATGCAGAAATAAATGTCCTCTGGATTTAGTGCATCTAGAAAATGTAACTTAAACAGAAAATGCTATTCATAGTTTCTGTTATTTTATCTTTGAATTAATTTTCGATTGGAGCATGACAAATTACCACCAATTTAGTGGCTTAAAACAACACACATTTATTATTTCAGTTTCTACATGACACGGATGTGCGTCCTGCTTAACTGGGTCGTCTGCTCGGTGTTGCACGAGGCTGAAATCAAAGCTGGACTGCTTTACCATATAGAAGCTTGGCTAGGGAACAACCAGCTTCCAAGTTTCTGCAGATTGTTGGCAGGGATCGCTTCCTTGTGACTCTAGAATCCATGGCAGCTTGCTTCTTCAGGGCCAGCAACAGTCTGTGCTGCTTTCAATCCTGTCTCTTTAAGAAGAGCTGAGTCCCTCTTGTGTTTTTACCTGATTATACCAGGCCCACCCAGGGAAATTTCCCTTTGGATTAACTCAAATCAACTGGTTTGAGACCTTTATTATGCCTGCTTTGCCATATCAGGGGTGACCTCATCACAGGAGTGACGGCCCATCAATCACAGGTCCTACCCACCTGAAGATGGACAGGATCATACAGGATGTGTATGCCAAGAAGTGAGGATTTTAGAGACCATCTTAGAATTCTGACTGCCATCATCTTCAGGACTTTCAGCAGCCATTGTGCCAACTGTACATCCCAAAAGACTGCTAGCAGAGATTTGACTAAGTGGCTAATGACAGTCATCCTTTAGTATATGATTCCGAATAAGGCTAGCATTAGAAAAGGCTAAGAGCACAGAGTCAAGAAAATATTCCCGAAAGAATGACACAAAATATGTTGGGTATGGATGGCAAAACATGCAAGTGTAAGTTCATAATCTTCTATTAACTTTTTTTAAATTTAATAGTTCATTTAAAAAAAATATAACCAACGGAAATTGAGTGGTTTTTAGCACATTCAACTTTTTCTCTATGATTTCTCTGCTGTGTTTTCAGAAAGTAAATTTGACTTACTGCTTTTAACATATATTTGAAAATGTAAAGTATCAGCTATAAAAATGTGATTTGTACCTTTAGTTCTAATTGTTTGGGAATGACTTGAGGATTTTCATGATTAGTATGCTCATATAGTAATGCTATAAAAACAAGACCCAACATTATTTTTAAACTAAGATATAATTATAGGATTCAACGAAGTCAGGTTTAAAGTACCAAGGACACATCACTGCAAATGTGGGAGCAAATAAAATGCTTTCTATGTTGTTGTGCCCAAGTTGTTCAATAATAAAATTATGTTTTCCTGACTTTATTACAATTTGCAACAATTCATTTATCTAGCAAATACTGTTTATCTGAAGATAGAAGTAATATACTGGCTTCTGTGATTTAGCTAAGTGTTCTTTATTGTGGTAACAAAATCCAGTTCTGTTTGATGAATGACCCCTCTCGACTCAGTTCACAAGGTATGAAGAAGAGGCCAGGCCTGCATTCTGGCCTCACAGGTGGGCAGAAACCCAGGCCAGGCCAATAAATATACTTTTTCCCCTGGCCACTATGATTGATTCATGACTATGCTTTGGGCCCAAACAGGTTAGGCAGCAAATGACATGCATCTCTTGCACATTTTTGGAACCACTGAGATATAAAAGCACTTCTGTCTCACTGTGTAACAGGTTGAAGAGTGTCCTATAAAAAGTTGCCTAAATTCTAAGTCCTGGTACCTGTTCACGTGATCTTACTTGAAGACAGAGTCTTTGCAGATGTGATTAAGGAACTTGAGATGAGACCATCCTGAATTTAGAGTGGGCCCTAAATCCAGCAGCTGGTATCCTTAGAAGAGAAAGGAAGGGGAATTTTGAGGCACACGTATAGGGAGGATATATGGAAACTGGGGTAGAGGTGAATTGATACAGCTCTAAGTCACGAATCCCGAGGATTTCCTGTAGCCATCAGAAGAGGACAGAGCTTCTGAACAGATTTTCCTCCAGAGCTTTGGAAAGGAACCAACCCAGCTTCACCTTGTTTTCAGACTTCCATCCTGCAAAGCCATAAGAGAATAAATTTCTATTGTTTCAAGATTTTGAATGTGTGGTGATTTGTTGTGGCAGTTCTAGGAAACTAATGCACACTGGCATGTCAGGCTGGAAGACTGAGATGACCAGTGGTTCTCTGTGGTCATTTTGCTATCAGGTGAAACATGCCTGAAAACACAACTAAGATGGAGACAAGTAGGGCCCTAAGACACAGACAGATTGTTAATATTACAAGAGCAACGTTGTATCATAATGCTGAAGTCAATCCAGTCTCGGTTACTTTGATTGAAATATGAAAAAGGCCCCTTTTGAACATACATCAGCATAGTAAAGGCCTTCTATGAAAAATCCACAGCAAGCATCAACTTTTAGTCTTCCCCCTAAGATCGGGAACAAGACAGAGGTATCTGCTCTTGCCAACTTTTATTCAATATAGTACCAGAAGCTGTAACTACAGCAATCAGACAACAAAAAGAAATAAAAGGCATCCAGATTGGCAAGGACGAAGTCAAACTTTGACAATTTGCAGAGGACATGATACTATATATAGAAAACCCTAAAGACTCCACCAAAAATCTATTAGAATTGATAAATGAATTCAGTAAAGTCGCAGGATATAAAATCAAGGTACAGAAATCTGTTGCATTTCTATATACTAATAATGAAGCAGCAGAAAGAAAAATTAAGGAAACAATCCTATTTACAAATGCAGCAAAAATAATAAAATACCTAGCAATAAACTTGACCAAAGAGGTGAAAGACCTGTACTCTGAAAACCATAAAACATTAAGGAAAGTAATTGAAGATGACACAAAGAAATAGAAAGACATTCCATCCTCATGGGTTGGAAAAATAAATATTTTTAAAACGTCCATAATACTCAAAGCAATCTACAGATTTAATACAATCCCTATCAAAATACCAATAGTATTTGTCACAGAATTAGAACAACAACTCCTAAAATTTGTATGGAACCACAAAAGACATTGATAGCCAGAGGAATCTCGAGAAAGAAAAACAAATCTGGAGGTATTACAATTCTAGACTGCTAGTTATATTAGAAACCTGTAGTAATCAAGACAGTATGGTACTGGAACAAAAATAGACACATAGATTAATAGAACAGAATAGAAAACCAAGAAATAAACCCACAGCTATCTGGTCAATTAATCTCTGACAAAGGAAGAAAGAATATACAATGAGAAAAAGTCTCTTCAACAAATGGTGTTGGAAAAACTGGCCAGCTACATGGAAGAGAATGAGAAGGGACCACTTTCTTACACTATGCTCAAAAATAAACTCAAAATGAATTAAAGACCTATAGTGAGACCTGAAACCATAAAAATCCTAGAAAAGAGCACAGACAGTAATTTCTCTGACATTTGCCATAGGAACATTTTTCTAGATATGTCTCCTGAGGCAAGGGAAATGAAAACAAAAATAAACTATTGGGACTACATTAAAAAATAAAAAAAAAATACTTCTGCACAGCAAAGAAATCAATCTAGCAAAACTAAAACGTAACCTACAGAATGGGAGAAGATATTTGTAAATGACATACCCAATAAAAGGTTAGTACCCAAAATATATTAAAAAACTGATATAAATTCAGCATCCAAAAAACAAATCCAATTAAAAAATGGGAAAGACATGGACATTCTCCAAAGAAGACATACAGATGGCCAACAGACACATGAAAAAATGACTCATCATCGGGGAAATGCAAATCAAAACCACAATGAGATACCACCTCACACCTGTCAGAAAGGTTAAATCAAAAACACAAGAAACAACAAGTGTTGGCGAGGATGTAGAGAAAAAGGAAACCCTCAGACACTGTTTGTGGGAATGCAAACTGTTATAGCCACCATGGAAAACAGGGAGGCTTCCTCAAAAGGGAGTTTCCTCAAAAAGTTAAAAATAGGACTATCCTATGATCCAGTAATTGTACTACTGGGTATTTATCCCCCCAATACAAAAACATTAATTTGAAGGGTCATATGCACCCCTAATGTTTATTGAAGCAGTATCTACAATGGCCAAATTATGGAAGCAGCCTGTGTTCATTGATTGATGAATGGATAAAGGAGAGGTGGTGTGTGTGTGTGTGTGTGTGTGTATTTATATAGATATATTCATATACACAAGGGAACATTATTCAACCATAAGAAAGGATGAAATCTTGTCATTTGCAAAATCATGGGTGGAACTAGAGAGTATGACGTTAAGTGAAGTAAGTCAGTCAGAAAAATCATACCATATGATTTCATTAGTGGAATTTAAGAAACAAAACAAAGGAACGAAGGAATAAAAAAAAAAAGCGAGAGAGACAAACCAAGAAACAGACTCTTAACTACAGGGAACAAACTGATGGTTACCAGAGAAAAGGGGGGTGGGGAAATGGGTGAAAAAGGTGATGGGGATCAAAGAGTACTCTTAGCACGATGAGCACTGAGTAATGTATAGAATTGTTGGATCACTATATCGTACACCTGAAATTAACATAACACTGTAAGTTAACAGTACTGGAGTTGAAATAAAAAACTTAATAAAAAACATTGTCAACTTGGCATCCAGCTCAATGCCATATACATAATAGATGAATAAATAATTTAATAAATAAATGGTTGTTTGATTTTCTTTGAATTTATATTAACTGTATTAACTGCTAATTCTCCTAGGCAACAATCGTGTGTTACCTTTCGTACTGCAAATAAATAAACAGGCACAAAATAGTGGGATTTTTGGTGAGAATTTCAGCAATCACACAAGGTCAATAACGGTTATTTCAAGTAAGTCCTTTATGTTTCAAAGGAAGCTATTTATTATCTACTTTGTTGGCAAGCCTTTTAATCTGTTTTATAAAGCAAGAGTTTTTTCCAGATTCTGTACTCCTTTGATAAGAGCCATCAGAAAAATAAAATTTAGCAAAATATCCTATAATTTACAAAGATTTCTTGTATAAAAATTGTAGAACCTGTTATTTCAGATCATTATAGCTTCTTCTTTCCATTGCATAAAAATCTAAGCAACATCAGAATACAGTGGAAAGATTTTTTTATTTTTTTTAAAGAGAGAGAGCAAGGGTGGAGGGAGAGGAAGAGAGAGAATCCCAAGCAGGTTCCATGCTCAGCTCCGAGCATGGGCTCAATCCCACAACCCTGAGACCACGACCTGAGCTAAAATTGAGTTAGACACTTAACCAACGGAGCCACCCAAGTGCCCCTAGAGTGGAAAGATTTCTCTAAAAAGTACTTTAATAAAAGTAGAGTTTTTTAATTCTTTAAATGAAATCACACCTTGCTTTTTTAGAATAATTATCACCTAATTTTTTCCTCGATTCATTTACATACAAAACTTCAAAGAAAGGAATTTTGTGCTAAACAGACAAGACAAAGGGCTTTTCTTGCACCTGCACACAAACAGATTAAAACTGCTGGGTTTAATAGCAGATGGTTTTCAGTAAAAAATATACCATTTCCACACAGTTCCTCTGCATTGTTTGGATGATATCTGTAAAATGCATCTTTTGTAATAAGTAATTTTGCTGCTTCCAATTGCTCATAAATATCCTTATAGTCAACTAAAATGATTGCCTTTGGTCTTTGAACTTTATTAAATATTAAGTCGGAGATGAAAGTTGGTATGTTTGCTTAATTGTGCTTAAGGCACATTACAATTTGCTTTTGATCTATTTTTATAAATGGTTAGAAGTAGTCTTGCTAAATAATCCAGATATTCAATATCAATAAACATCTGATATTTCACAGATCATTTTGAAAACACATAAATAAATTAATTTATTTCACTTAAAACTATTACTCTTCATAAAATGAGAGACAATCAGAAGATTCAATTTAGCTAGTTTTTGTTTGTTTGTTTGTTTGTTTGTTTGTTTGTTTGTTGTTTAAAGAGGGAGGCAGGATGGGGGGGAGACAGAAAGGGAGAGAAAGAATCCTAAGCAGGCTCCACTCCCAGTGCAGAAACCCACACGGGCTCGATCTCACAACCCAGAGATCATGACCTGAACCGAAAGCAAGAGGTGGACACTTAACTGACTGAGTCATCCAGGTGCCCTGAATTTAGATACTTATAACGTGTATTTTCTGAATAGCCTCTTTTCTCTAGTTACCTGTATTCATGGTTTTGTATTCCATGAATATTCAGTACCTTGTATGCAATTTTAAAAGTTAAAAAGAGTCTGATTATTTAACTTCAGTGAAAATACTGCTTCATAAATGAAGCATTAGGATTTTATTTTTAACAGACAGTATTATCTGGCATATTCTATGTGAGTGTATGTAGGAAAATTAATGCTGTTCCCTTATAGTTAATACACACTGTCATGTGAACGGAATGTGTTTCCATGATATTAGTTAATGTGCAATTGTTGAAATGATCTTCTCTTGATTCTCCTCATTTGATAAGTATTACCCTGTCATAATTACTATTTAGATGGTCTATATAAAGTTATCACTTCTTCATTTCCCTGGTCTTTAATATGTATATATGGTTAAATGAACATACCTACACAGATGTTTCCAGAACAGCTGACAAACCATTCTCAGATCTTTACTAGTTCTACCAAATGGCCTGCTCTTTCCTTTGGTTTAAATACGCCCAGTCCTTTAAAGGAAGCAGACATGGGCTGTTCAGTGTTTTCATACTTATTTACTTTTTGGTGGAACTTTCACTTTTAATACATGAATGGATTTAAATTCTATCTGCTATCATCTGAGAGCATAGGTGAAAGCAACTTTTTGGTACACATATTGTCTTACCTTTGAAATTACATTATTATAATGAAAAGCAGAAAGGGGAGGGATTCCACTTTTGCGTAGGAGATCACACAGTTGCACAGGCCCACGTCTCCACTTTCTCAACTTAACCAGGACAAATTACAAAGAGAGTGTGTTGCAAAGCAATAGAGAGTTATCGAAACAATGAGGACTATAGAGACTTAAAATTTTAGAGTGGGAAACTGAAGTGCCACTGCCATTCTTCCCTGGGGGGCAGCGACTCCAAGCTCTGGTAAGGTGGAGGGCTACGCTGGAGAGAAAGGAAATGCGCAAAATGGTCAGGTATCTTTTGTGCGAGGAGCTTCAAAACCAGAAATGAGAGGTCCTCCCACATAGTGATGTTTTTCTCCAAGAGACAGTCATTTACTGAGTTCTGAGACGTTACCTGAGTTTATAAAAGGTGGAGTGAGATCTCTTTCAGTCTCCAGGTACCAGGGGACAAACTCCATCTGGAGTGCCTACCTCGTGCACAAGCCCCGTCTCACCATGAAGTCAGATGGGGCAAACACCAAAGCTCTAGCTCTGCAAAGCCTAAAAGCTAAGCTGGAAACGGAATGTCAGAATTACACCACCTGCATTCGCACGTGGCTCAAGAGACAAAGACCTGCCAGGCTCTCCATCAGCCCAGGGAGCACCACGCCTGTTGTTAGAATAATTGAGTGCATGACAATTATTTAATTCATAAACTAGATGACAAATACTGAACAGTTGCTTTGAAAACAATGGAAAGGGTAAACCAAAAGTAAAGTTGAACATAAGGCCCTGAAAATGTGCCCTGGAGACATCAGTAAAGTTAAAGAGAAATGGACCACAGCTAGTTACAGAGTTAAAGTGAAGTGTAGGTTATGAGGCAGAATTTTGAATTAGGCAGGGATTTTTTGCATCTCATGTCACAGATTTATGGTGGTGACCTAAGAAATAAGTAAAATGTGGAACAATAATGTTTATGAAGAATATGAGTGTTTTCACTGTGTTTGGTGAAGCTAGACAGAATTTACAGTTGCAAAAGGAATTCCAGTGTCCGGGCTCACCTCCTACCCAGCTCCACACCGTCATCAGGTCCCTGTTGAGAAATTCCCCCGCTGCTGGACACAGGATTGTCTCTAAAGGCTCACATTCAATTTTACTCCACGTACACGCGTGTTTGAACATTTGGTAGCCAACTTGCAACCCCCCTTGTTCCCTGCATAAATTTACTTTTTAGTAAATGTATACATGAAGGGTTAATTTGTTCTTAGATTTACTCAAATTCAAGAGAGACCTAAAGTTCTTTTGTAGTTTACTCGGGCCTCTGAGACTCAACAAACTCCATTTAGGAAAATCTACGCACCAGATATAAATTATGGTTAAGTTTCTGCTTGAAACAAGTAAGTCTGAACGCCAGCACATCACGTATGGTACATCTTATATACAAACATTCATCTTTAGAATTTTCTGGGTTTTTTAAACATTTATTTTGGCTCATAAGAACATGTCTTTATACTGACATCCTGTTCAGAGAGTACTCTGTTTGACACACTGCATCCTTGGAAAGCTACTTAAAAAACAAACCAAAAAAACCCCTATATTTAGTTCCCAATTCATGTATATGTAATAAAACTATGAGCATATATAGCACTATGAGAATAAAAGATTTGCAATAATCTAGTCATTTTGGATTATTATGAATAAGTCATAATCATAATCATGGCAAATAATTAATGAACTATGGGCCATGTTCAGGGTAAAATCACACTTGCACATACATTCATATCTATATTTGATATATTTGAAGATTTTTCAAGATGAACCATTTCTAGAATTGTCACTTTTGCTCTCGGAAGTTTTATCTATGTGCATCTGAGCACCCCAGGCAACAGGAACCAAAGTTTACTGGATCTTTCCCGAATATTGTAACTGGTTTTCCTTTAACAGCAGAATGCTATAAAAGTTTTTAAAAATGCTTGCAAGTATTTGTAACTAATATTAGTAATGTTAATAAGGAGGGGAAACTATTTTGAAAGGCTAATAGGCTACATAAAATTATATGTACTGTACATCAAGGGTGATGTTTAAAATACCCAGCCGTGATAATTTTGTCAATATGTAATTAACTACAACTATAAATTGAAGCATCTAATTTAATAGTGTTAATGATATTTATAATCTCCTCCAAAGTGCCATGTAAAGATTGCCAAGTACTTTATAAAATGAATACTTTACTTCTCATTCCCTGCTGATTGGCAAGAATGTCATGCTGCATCCGTAAGAGACAGCTGACAGAAATCATAGTGGTTGACTTTTCATGAGGAAAAAAAACAAAACAAAACAGTTAACAGGAAACACAGGTCCTGCCTCTCATTTAAAATTCTAGTCACTTGAATTAAAAAATATCAGAAATGCATCTGAGATCAGAGGTTTTCTAAGTTATAACACTGAACATCAAATAATTTACTGTGAATCATTACGAATGCCTTAAATTTTGAAAGCTCAAACTTCTGTCTTGGGCATAATCCTCCCATTACTGCGTCAGGAGGCACCGGAACAAGGCCCGAACTTGGGGCTACTTGTGATTCTGGGCACAGTAGGTGGGGAGCAGCTGGACTTAGGACCACACTCTGCCTAGATGGTAAAGAAAGGAGGAAAAAAAAATTTTTTTAAGAGAAGGTGTGGGGAGGGCCAAAGGGAGAGGGAGAATCCGAAGCACAGTGCAGAGCTGGATGTGGGGCTCGGTCTTACAACCCTGAGATCATGACCTGAGATCCTGACCCGAGCCGAAGTCTCTAAGTCAGACACTTAACAACAGAGCCCCCTGAGTGCCCCAGAACTGAGGAAACTCTTAACCAGTATCTACCCAGCCCAGAAAATTCATTTTGTTACCCAGTAAATGCTGCCCTTGCCTTTTCATCCAGAAACTAGATTCTTCACATGAACAAAACAAGACTTTTTCAAAAATTCTTAAAAAGTTGCTGGTCCCAGGATAAATCTTTGCCTCGATTCTGGTCCTTTTATAACTTGATTCTTACTTTCCTTTGCAGAGAATTTGAGGCACCCAAGCCTTTTCCCTAACTCTCGTATTTATAAACATTGCTCTATCAGTTGGTGCTGTATGATGGTACGGTGTGCTGTGTAAATCTATTTTATTCTGTATTATGCGACACTCGACTGGACTACGGTGACATGATATCACCATCTGCCGGAGTCTCTGCTTACACATAAATCTCGGCTCATCCCTCCTGCCTTTACACTTTCATTTACCTTCTGAACTGTGAAAAAATTTTGGTCTGACCTGGTTTCTCTAAAACTTTATTAGTTGGTTCATTTACACTACTTAGCCAGTTTTTGGTGTGTGTGTGTTTTTCACTTTTTCTCCTCTTAAACACTACTATGAGTCACTAATCTCAATCTGAAGTAAGTTTCTGATGAGATATCGCAAGTTTCTTCACTCACAGACAAGAAAAAATTGGTCCTGGCCTAAGGGAAAATAAATAATTTCTATTTGTTGGTTGCAAAATAAGTATATAAATGAGTCTTTGAAATGTTAATAAGTCACGAGAAACAATGGAGACTGCAAAAGTTCTCAGGAATAAAGAACACTTGATACCATTTTGTGAAGGGGGAAATGTATCCTGTTTGAATCAATAAATGTTAACATAATTGTTAGCAGGTTGGGGAGGCTTTATTTTAAACGGGGAATTATTACCTAACGCAGCTTCAGTGCCTTCAGTTTTGTGCATTTTCTTTCTTTCATGAAATGCAAATCTCCATATCACAGCACCTTAGGCAAAATATGGCATATCATCTTTAAAGGTGAGATTAATTTAAATTACATTATAGTAGAACAGAAAAAGACCACACAAGCACAGAGGATCATGTTTGACATATTAAAAATAGGTAAATAAAGTCTAATCTGCATGGGTGTCAAGCATTGGAGCAGTAAAAGATTATTGCAATTGCTTCAGCTAGAAAATAAGTAGATTGGTATGTTGGGAGTAGTGATAGGTAGTTAAATTCTGGGTATAGTTTAAAGGAAGTATGCCAAGATTTGCTGTTGGGTCAGATGAAGTGTTAGAGAAGTGGAATGACTTCCAAGAATTTGGGTCAGAATTAACTAGAAGAATGGAGTTGGCATAGTCTATACCTATCTTATTACTACACCATCCGTCTAAGTGATGATGTATTAAATTATGAAAACTCCCAGACACACTGGCACGACAGTTCTATATGATAAGCCTGCCGTCTCCCCAGTACAGTAGATTCTGCATTTTCTTGCCAGGTCAGGGGGATTAGACTCTGTTTTTACTTGTTACTAGTTCTCTGGGTCCTCCCAGCTCGATAGCAGCTTAGGTGCTGGGTCCGATGGTACGGTGCAGGAGCCTGGGACTGGAGTCCGGCTCTGTGCAAGGGGAGGTGTAGTTCTCCCTAAGCACTCGCTACAATTTCAGTCTCGGAGAGTGTGGGCCATGGCACAGGGCCCTCTACAGGGAAAAAAACAAATGAAGGGAAAAAAAGATGTAAAAATTTTAGCTATGAGCCAAAGTTTTAATGAGGCAGTGTTCCCAGACTAGACTATTTTAGGGTATGACAGAAATCACATCTGTATGTACTTTTCCATTATCAAAAGCTTATTCCAAAACGTAACTATTTAGTCTATGATATGAGCAAATCCATTTCTCTTTTCTTAAACTGGTTGAAACTCTACTGATCTTCTGCTATATAATATTTCATATACCATACTTTGGATGAACACAGGAATTGCTCTGTTAAAAGAAATTTCTCAGAATTCTGGTGGTATGCGTAAAGAGCAAAATTATGAACTTGGTACCAAATGGAGTTTCCTACAAATTTATACTCAACCATTCCTCAGTTCTTTAGGTTGGGAGGTTAATGGTGGGGAAGGGACAATTAAATGTGATACCAGAAGGCAATTAATGTAAATCTTGGAGAAATATAGCCACACTTGATATGCTGGAGCATAGTGGAATGTAGTTTGCACAAATTAAGCTATATGCCCATCTCTGTTCTGTTATTAACTAGTCATATGACTCTGGGTCACTTACAAGACTTAACTGAGCTTCTCTTTTCTTCTTGGTAAGATCTGGTGTCAGACATGCATCCTGGTCATAGAGTAGTTGGGGGACGAACTACTTAAATTACTTCGAAGTTATTCAATAAATACCATTTATTTCTCCAAATAATTTTCTCTCCAACTGCTGTCCTCCTTGTCCCCGTCTGTGTTCCCCATGCATAACCACCCACCTTCAGCTCAAGATAAAAAACTGGAATAAAGTATCTAAGAGTGTGTTTGCTTCAGCATGGCACAGCTCAACTTTAAAAGGTCCAAATGTTGATTTTTGAGGCTTCATAAAATAAAGCTGATGTTCCATGAGTAAAGTCAGCAACACTTCAGAGGAAAGTATCCAGAAGGAATAAACAGAAAAAAAAAATTGTTGTAAGAGTGATGTATACTCTAGGTCTCAAGTGATTTAAGAAATACAAAATGGCGTATAAACAGTGAGGAATAAGGATGCCTGACATGACGCACAGGTGGTGGCAGGCAGCTCAAAATAGATACCTAGTCAGTGACCACTAGGTTCTCAGGTTCTTCCGCTGTGCATTCGTCCTTAACGGGTGCTATACAGCGCACCCACTCAGATCCCTAACCAGCCCCATGACTTTTCTCTTAAAAAAAGTAAATATATTACAAGAGTTTTGCTGTTTGCAATGCCTATTAACAGCAGAAATTCAGTTTCACAAACTGAATTTGGGTAGGAAAGATTTTTTTCTTGTCTGTGGACAGAATGAATATATATATGCTTTCTGCAGGTTTGACTCTGTCTCTGAAATAGAAGGAAAAAACCTTGTCAGAACTAATAATCCTCTAGTGGAAAGCCTCCTAATGAGAGCGACAGAGGGCTCTGCATGATAGTGCAGCCTTAGAAAGGAGAGAATTATTCCACCCGTTTTTGCCAAAATTTCTGTTATATAAATTCTTTCTTACCTGTCTTGTACTGGGGTGCAACATTTTTGTTTGGTTAAATTTAACAGCAGAATGCTTTTCAGGCACCATCATTGTGACTTTCTACAGTTATGACTTCCTACAATCATGCAAGATAATTACAAAAGGAAGAGCGGGAAAAAACCAATGGTATTCATTTGCTCTCATTTTTCATGTCTCTAAAAGAAGGAAAAACAAATATCATTGCATTCTGACTTTTACAAAAAATGAGAAAAGCAAAAGGCAGTCATTGCCTAACCAAGACGATGCTATGATTTTAAAGAAGACTGAAACTACCATGCAACCCTCTTGACCTCTCTGATGACAGACCTCACAGTATAACGAGAAAATATTAAATTGAGTAAAGGATTATTAAAAGCAGAGCTATTCATAACCAACTAGGTCAAAATTGGATGAAAATTCTGGAAGGAAATTAGCTTGTCCTTCTACTATCCAAATCAATAGGAAAAAAAAAAAAAGAAACAATGTCAAGAAAGGATGGTGACATGCTTCAGAGTTCTTACAGAGGACGCACCTGTTACTTTTCCCAATGTTTATTGATATCGGTGTAGGGAATAAAGCCTGTGGCTGTTCGTCTATTTTCCCTCATATTTTCTGGCATTGCTGCCCGAAAGGGAAACTGGGAATGAGCAACTGTGGATGGTCATAATCCTTGTCCTTTTGTGAATTGCCTTGGTGATTGAGCAATTCTTTTGGACTGCTGCTAAATTGTTCTTCCTTATTCCTTACTTTTGCCGAAGTTATGAATTTGCCCAGAGTGGGAATAACCGAATTAGAAAAGAATCAAGAGAGCCATCACCCATAACAGGATAACCTTGTCGCCTTTAGGACACAACAATCACTTATACTAGGTGTACTAGTTAGAGCTAACATCCTTCCTCCCTGCTCCAAAAAAACCACAAAAAACAAAAAAACAAAAAGTATCCCCCAAGTGCAGTATTGCAAATGTTGCAGAGCTTATGGTCGATCTCTCCACACAGGCTTGAACTGTGCTGTTCCACTTATACACAGATGTTTTCTGATAAATACAGTGCAGTACTGTAAATGTATTTTCTCTTGAAAATACGTTTCTAAAATTTTCTTAATAATATTTCATTTTCTCTAGCTTATCTTATTTTGAGAATGCAGCATGTAACACATATAATATACAAATATGTGTTAATTGACTGTTTATGCTATCAGTAAAGGCTGGGGCAGAAATGTAAATTGTTACACCAATTTGGAAAACATTTTTTAGTTTCTTAGAAAAGACAAGACCATCTACCATATGATCCAGCAATTCCATTCATAGGTCTATACCCAGGGGAAATAAAGTATTTCCACACAAAGACCTGCAAACAAATGTTCATAGCAGTTTCATTTGTAATACTACAAAGATGGAATTACTCTGAAATTCTATAACCAATGAATGGATAAAAAATGTATGGCATATTCATACAATGGGATGCTATTCAGATTTTGAAAAATGAACTATTGGTATAGGCAAAAAATATGGATAAATCTCAAAATAA
The DNA here is from genome assembly GCF_024610735.1 of Ursus americanus. Lineage (NCBI taxonomy): Eukaryota > Metazoa > Chordata > Mammalia > Carnivora > Ursidae > Ursus > Ursus americanus. Next base: position 9,261,774 of record NC_142145.1, on the reverse strand, counting down.
TTTTACTTTGTGAAAGACTCCAGGCAAAAAGAATATATAGTCTACTTTTCCATTTACAGAGAATTCTAGAAAATACAAAGTAATTTATAGCTATAAAGTACATCATTAGTTTCCTGTAGGGGGATTATGAATCTCAGGGAGGGATACAAAGTGGCATTAGGAAACTTTGGGCTTGGATTATTAAATTCATTATCTTGATTGTGATGATGGTTTTCAGGTGCATACAAATGTAAAATTTATCAAATTGTTTACTTTATATATAGTTTATCATATGTCAATTATACATCAACAAAGCTGTTTAAAGGTGGTGGTCTGACACAATTTGTTTCACCAGTTTTTATTCGTATTTCATAGTATGGTTCACCCTTGAACAACATGGATTTGGACTGTGTGCGTCCATTTATCTGTGGCTTTTTAAAATAAATACAGTATTGTAAATATATTTGCTCTTGAAAATGATTTTTTGACATTTTTCCTCTAGCTTACTTTAAGAATATAGTATAAATGCATGTAACACACAAAATATGTGCTCATTGGCTCTGGTATTGATAAGGCTTCTGTCCACAGTGGGCTATTAGTGGTTGAGTTTCTGGGAGAGTCTAACGTTACACTCATATTTTTTTACTGTGTGGGGGTGGCAACCCCTTACCCTATGTTGTTCAAGGATCAACTGTACATATAAGAAGGTATTTGATATTTCATGACTAAGAGATAGTCTGGGTAAAAGATACCACTGTGGGTCCACTGACTAATTTAGATCAAAATCAGATCCAATACTGCATTATATAGTTGAATAACCTGTTTTTTTTCTCTTTTCCACTCATATGGTCAATAACAGATGTTTGCTATCCTATTAAACACCACCTAAGTCAGAAAAAAAAAATTCCATTTGGGATTATTAATAATTAAAATAAATATTAAATGATCCAGTTTCATGTTGTTGATTAATACATATGTGTATTGTAACCAATCAACCTCCACCTGCCTATAAGGTCTTTGAACCAGTTTTGAAATCATTCTTGTGTAACCTGTTTGTCTAATTCATGTTAGTTGTTGCTTCCACTGACTCAGAAAAAAATTTGAAGGCATGTAAGATTTTTCTGGATTGCAAAGAGGAAAGTTTGGAATGGTGATGTGACAGGATTCAGTACAGAGCAGGAGTGGGTGAAATGGGCTTAAGGAGTTGAGTATCAATAACACATTTGTGGTAAAAGGAAAATGTGTCTCATGAAACAGATGGCCAGTTCTTGAACTCTGTGAAAGACAAAAAGGAAATCCATTTTGAACCAAAAACATGCCATGCCTGTGACACAGAGACATAATTATTGGGCAACCTTTGGTCTCTTTTCAGCTTTCACATTTTTTAAATTGACAATATCCCAAGGATCCAGGAAACACAGCCTGAGGCGAAGATAAATCACGGATGCTTTATTTGAGAGATGAAAATTCAGGTCAATGAGAGTGAGGACAAAGAAAAATGAGGCAGGGAATGATGGAAGAAATGCAAGGTGATTTGTTACCGTAGACCCTATTGCTTCTCAAGATGTGAACAGATACACAGATGTGTCTTTTTGCCTCAAAGGATGTCTTCAGACAAGCTCCATCCATATACTTCCTCCCAGAAGAACAATAGGAAGGAGAAGGGACAGAATTTATCTGCTGAGTTCCCCACCATCTTGTATTTCTCATGGGTCAAAGATCACTCCATGGAGAGTTAACCCCCCGGGACTTAAGTTGCACTGTATAGCCTCTCCTGTATTTCATTTAAGTATGGAAATGGCATGAAGAGACCAAATTTTCTGTGGTCCACGCACCTACCTCTGCAGAAAACAAATGGACGATGGCAGATGCTGGATTCTCTTGGACCAGAAAAATAGCCTTAGTGTGTGGCAATGATTTGGTGAATGTTTTCTTTCATCAGTCAGGGGGATTAATACGACTTTGCCACTTCATGGTCAGGCCAGCAATAGCTTCCCTGTCTCGCTTCAAGGCAATGTTGACTCTTCTGCTTTCCGTGATAATATACTTCCATTTTACAAAATATCACATTGATCTATAATACTGGCGACATGCTAATCTGTCCTGGTGAACAGATAATGGTAAGTATGTTAGAGTCCTAGGAAAGAAAAAAAAAAAAAAAAACAGAGAGAGAGAGAGAGACCTAAGAAAGCAAATGAATGCAAGGATTTAAACTCCGGAAGATTCCTGAGCCTACAACATCAGTAATGTTTCTTAAAGTCCACATAAAAACATTTTCCAAAATGTATAAAGAAGTAGAGTTCTGTAGCCCTCTTTAGGTTTTGTAGACAACTGGGATAGGTTGTTTGCAAACTGGTTGCCGTTAATTTCCTCCCTTTATCCACATCCTTAGGTGAATACCCACACACACTGATTACAGGCTCTGCCTTGTACACTGGGTTGGTCAATGAGAACATTGCAAATGTGACACCAACAAAAATTTAAAACATGCTTATATACTGGAATTTCTCTCTTGCTGTTGGTGAACGACAGACTAATACCCAATAAATACTTCTTAAGTGGATGATTTGTTTTTAATCTTGAATGAAATGAGAGAGAAAATTAATCTAGTTTTTTTTATTTTGCACTGTTCTGAATAAGCTATGTTTTACTTTCTTTTATAAAAACAAAAATACATACTTATAGACAAGTTTATAGTAGGTTTTATATATTTTTAACATATTTCAAAAAAATATGTTCTATATTTGTTTTCATAAATTCATCCGAAATTATTTTTTTGAACAAAGTCTTTATCTTTTAAAGCATTTTTAGGTTCACAATAAGATCGAGAGACCTCCCATATAGCCCTGTCCCCCCAACACATGCATGGTCTCTCCCATTAACAACATCATTCACGAGATGGTACTTTTTTTTTTTTTAAGATTTTATTAATTTGTTTGAAAGAGAGCACAAGTAGGCAGAGAGGCAGTCAGAGGGAGAGGGAGAAGCAGGATCCCTGCTGAGTAAGGAGCCCGACTCAGGGCTCAATCGCAGCACCCTGGGATCATGACTTGAGCCTAAGGCAGACACTCAATGGACTGAGCCACTCAGGTGCCCCTAGATGGTACTTTTTCTTTTTCTTTTTCTTTTTCCTCTTCTTCTTCTTTTTAATTACAAAGATGAACCTACCTTGACACATCATAATCACCCAAAATCCATATGTTACTTTAGGGTTCACTCTCAGTATTGTATACTCTATAGATTTGTAAGAATTATAAATGACAAATATCCATCATTCATAGGAATTTGACTAGGTAAACTTCAAGTTTACCATCCTCTTGAATCTATCCCACATATTACCTCGAATTATTTTTGATTCTATTCCCTCACCTCCAAATATAACTAAGGGCACAAATTGACTTACTTTTAAAATAATTTTCTAAGTTACTTTTTACATAATGTGTTTTTTTTGCCTAATGGAAATAGACATTTCCTTAAAATCAACTTTTTACTCTATTCCAATTAAAGAAAGAGTAGAGTAGATCAATTCTATTCAATAGGGTTTGGAATCTATAGATTTAATTTCCATTTATAATAGGCTCACATTTTGTATAAAACCAAGTGATTAAATTTCTGGGTTTTCTCAACTAATAAATGTGCCATATGTACACCCACCTCACTCTGCTGTCCTGAAGACAATACAAAGAATGTAAGGCACTTAGCATGGAATTTGATCTGTAACAGACATTGAATAAAAGTTGTTTCTCCAGTTTGCATGATTTATTATCAATTACATCTTCTTTATTTTTTATCATGTATTTATTTTATTTTTTAATTTTTAAATATTATGTATTTACTTTAGAAAGAGAAAGATCACGTGTGAGCTGAGGAAGGGGCAGAGGGAGAGGGAGCATCTCAAGCAGACTCCCTGCTGAGCGCAAGCCCCAAGCAGGGCTTGATCTTAGGACCTTGAGATCATGACCTGAGCTGAAACAAGAGTCCGTGGTTTAACCTACTGATATAGATCATATGAATTAAGTAAATGTTTGAAGTTGTGGATGTGTTATTAGCACTCCAAAATTGTGTCATTTTATAAGAATCAAAGTATAAAAGCCTTCAAAATGATTGATAATCTACTGTCAAAACCCAAAGTGTTTAAATATTGGAAAGATACAGTTACTTTCTCAGCTTTAGAATAGATACATACTTCAGGGATTATTTTAGTCCAACCCCATAAATTTATAGATTTATAAAATGAGGTTCAGAAAGGTTGGCTGTTATTTTGGGTTCTGTATCCAATTCCAATATAAACAGGGGTCCCATCTACACCCCCCCCCCCACACCACCAAAAATGCTAGAAACACCAGCTGGGTGTCTTACAATTCAAATCAATTCTAACACTCTCTACCCAGAGGTAGCATGGGATTCCACAGGTAAAGTGCTCAGTCCCACAAGACTGTCCTCTTTCCGTCTAAGGTGCCAAATGTAAACCTAGGTGTTACCTCTACTGTTGACCCACTGGCTATAAATCAGAAGTTTCCATGACCCCTTTCTTGGGTTTAATTAATTTTCTAGAGCAGATCACAAAAATCAGGAAACCTACTTACTCACTAGATTACCAGTTTCTTACAAAAGATATTAAAAGAAAGGAATGATGAAGTGATACATAAGGTAAGGTACTGAACAAAGGAGCCTCTGTCCTATGGAGTTTAGGACACAGCACAGTGACCTGTGGAAGAGTAGAGTTCCTTAACACAGATGCTCTTTGAAACCCCAGCTTTTGAGTTTTTTACAGAGGCTTCATTAAATGGGCATGATTGCTTAACTCATTGGCCATTTGTGATTGATTTGATCTCTAACCCCCTTCGCATCCCCAGAAATCAGATGGCAGCCTTGAAAGTTCCAACCTCTATTCTTGGTTGATTCCCCTGGCGACCAGCCCCTATCCTTATCCAAAAGTCACTTCATTGTCATATGTCCAGTTAGGATGGAAAGGGCATGTTGTGAATAACAATACACCCATTGCATTGTTATGGCTCTGAAGCAACTTCAGGAACTGAGCACAAGAGACCAAATATTATGACAAAAGAAGCTTCCATCACTCTTCTCGCTCAGGAAATTCCAAGGGTTTGGGAGCTGTGAGCCAGGAACTGCAGATGAAGACTATATACATATTTCTATAAATCACAATATTGTAGCTGTATACTTAATTTAGTATGTTTACTGTGTAAATCTTCCAAGAGGTGGGAGGAATCCTAGACATATATAGCCTGAACTTTTCACTTTACAAAGCAAGACTATGAATTCCGTAGAAGTTAATTTTTCATGGTCTTACACTAAAAAATAAAATCTTGACTAGAAAGCTACTGTCTTAATTTCCATCATTGTGTCTCTTTCTACTATGTTCTCATTTTAATTGAATATAGTGTAATTTAATGAAAAGTTTAGCAAATTAGAATAAAATGTATATATTTTATAAATAAGGATAAAAGCCATTTTAGCAAGAAAAAAACTGTTTAGCCCTGTTGCTATTTTGCTTTTGAATCATTGGGTAACAGTATGTACACTGCTCTTTTTTTTTTTTTTTTAACATGTATCTGAGAGTACCCAAATAGCTATTTCAGAAAACATTTATGGTGAATAGCTATTCATATTTATTATATTGTTAAATGCTATTTTCTCACACTTGAAAATTATAATCACATTAGTGTTATTACAACAATTCCACTGTAATGCTTAACCAGACATTTTTATTATATATTCTAAGGCTTGATCATGATTTTTACACTTTATTCTTAGCTATAGGCCTTTTTGTCCTAGAGAATCTTAAGGTTTGAAAGCTCAGGTAGATCTGTGCATGAAGCCCATTGAAATATGTCAAATACATGATTTTCCAAACAATTTCAGTGAGAAGGGAGAGTAACTCTCTTAAAGGAATTCTTTCCATTTCCAAAAAAACTCTAAAACTCTAAAGATTTCTCTTTGCATTATGGCAAAACAAACACTGTGAACATTTCTACCTTATTTCTATAATTTTGGCCTCGAACCAACTATAATAAGTTAATGACTCTGCCATATTTCCAGTTAATAAGTACTTAAAAGAAGGTATGATACATGTTTTCTACCAAATCAGATCTCAAATATAAACAGAAGTACTTCTTTTAGTTGTTCATTATGTAGTATTTCCAGATTGTTCCCTTTTTTGGCTTATACCAAGTTTATGAATGTCTTACTTTATGGCAAATGCAACCAAATACTTTATTTTTTTACTTAATCCATTCTTTGTCACTCAGTTAATAGTTAATTCACTTGTATTATGTGCCTGTCAATGTAAACAAAAACACAAATTTCTGCACCAATGAAATTTGTTCTGGTTTGCTGATGTGAGTGCAGGTGGATGATAACAATGATTAATATATGCACTCTATAATTTTTTAGAAGGTGACAAATTTAACGAAAAAAAATTATCCAGAGAAGATGGATGGAAACTTGTGTTGGAATGTGGAAAGAACATTTGTGATTTTATGAAGGGTAGGCAGGTAATGCCCTGAAAGTCATTTAGAAAAACTTGAAGATGGTGAAGCAGTGAACCATATGGAAACCTAGAAAAAGTTTTCATAATTTTCAACAAATCAAAAATAATTCAATTTGCATATGTTCTTTTTATACTCTTGTTGTGAATTTACTATTTTCTAAACCACAGTACTGGAATTTACACTTATCCCCATTAACATATTTTAGTAGATTGAGACCATAATTGTCTATATAACTTTAATTAGAACCCTGTCATCAAGGCACACCTGGGTTGCTCAGTCAGTTGAGCATCTGATTCTTGATTTCCACTGAGGTCATGATCTCAGGGTCCGGGGATGGAGCCCTGCATAGAGTTCCACGCTCCAATCCTCAACTCTGTTTGAGGACTCTCTCTCCCTCTGCCCCTCCCCCCACTCATGCATATGCTTTCTGTCTTTCTAAAATAAATAAATAAATAAATCTGTTTTTTTAAAAGATTTTATTTATTTATTTGACAGAAAGAGACAGTGAGAGAGAGAACACAAGCAAGGGGAGTGTGAGAGGGAGAAGCAGGCTTCCCGCCGAGCAGGGAGCCTGATGCGGGGCTGGATCCCAGGACGCTGGGATCATGACCTGAGCCAAAGGCAGACTCTTAATGGCTGAGCCACCCAGGAGCCCCAATAAATAAATCTTTAAAAAAAAAGAACCTGTCATCAAAAAAATTCATTATATAATAAGAACTATATTTATCCTAATCAATACTACTGGTACTTTAAAGTTGAGGATAAACTATAATACTTTATAATGCTGAGAGAATTTTCTTTTGAGCTTACAGCCTATGTTTAAGTAGATCTAATTATTAACACTCTTCGTTTCAGCAGTTAAAGCAATTCCACATACCAATTATATCTTTATGCAATAAACATGTTTTTAATTTCTCACAATAACATTATGAGTGAATTTTCTAAATGCTTGGATCAATTGCAATTTCAGCATTTGCCCATACCTGACAGTCTAGGGATCATATTAATGAAACAAAAAGTCAATTGTCACAATCTATTAGTTTTTACTGTCTTTTTTGTGCTCTGAATATATATTAAGTATCTAAAAATAGTAAACGTTTTTATCAGTGAATTTTTTTTGCACATTGATATCAAGTTCAAATACCTAAATTGAGGCGTTTTGCTTTTAAAGCAATCAATTTATTTGCTCATTCTACTCTGGTACCACTTCCTTTCTCCATGACTGTGATAACATGATTTATAGTAAAAAATGTATTTTGGTCTCCATCCCAGTTCCTGGCTGAGATCCTAAAACCCTTGGAATTTTATAAGTGATAAGACCTACAAAAGTGCCTTTCGTTATGTCAATGAGGTCACTTTTGGATGGGGCTGGTTGCCAAAGCCAACCACATGATAAGAGGGTTGGAACTTTCAGTCCCACCCATCTGATCTCTAGGGAGTGGAGAGGGGCTGGTTGAATCAATCACCAATGGCTAATAATTTAATAAATAATGCCTATGCAACAATACCAAAAGCATGAGGTTCAGAGAGCTCTGGGTTGGTGAACAAATGGAGATACAGAGGATGGTATGGCCAGAGATGATGGAAGCTCTGCGTCCTTCCCCCATACTGTGCCCCATGCATCTCTTCTCTTTGGCTCTTCCTGAGTGATCACCTTTTGTAATAAACCAGCAATCTAGTAAGTAAAGCATTTCTCTGAGTTCTCCAAGCCTTTTTAGAAAATTAAGCCCAAGAAGGGGTCACTGGAATCTCTGATCTATAGCTAATCAGTCAGAAGCACAGGTGACAACTTGAACTTAAAATGGCATCTGAAGTGGGAGGGAGGGAACTCTAGTAGCACCTTAACCTGTGAGATCTGATGTTATCTCCAGGTAGACAGTGTCAGACTGGGTTGAACTGCTGGACACTCAGCTGGTATTTCAGAATTGCCTTGGTGGTGTGGAAAAAAACCCATACATTGTAATTGGAATTATTAATCATTAATGAATTTCTTATTCGCTTGTGTTCTTGCTAGCTTAATCTATTCATTTATTGATTAATTCATTTTCATTTATTAATTAATTTATACATTTGCCAATACTGTATCACATATACATGTTTTCAGTGTCCTGCAAAGTGGTATGCTTTCTTAATGTCTAATTCCCTGAAAGTAACCAGCTGCTTTGATTATTTTAAACCAATGTTTCATTCTGTTTATATTAATTCAATCTTTTAAAACTTGATTCGAAAAGATAAAACAGATTGAGTGCTTCTCCTCTTTTATCTCCTTAAGCTTGACATTATTCACCAAAAAAGCAGAGTTGTTTTAGGGGCACCTTGGTGGCTCAGTTGGTTAAATGTCTACCTTCAGCTCAGGTCATGATCCTGGGGTCCTGGGATTGAGCCCCACATCGGGCTCCCTGCCTAGTGGGGAGCCTGTTTCTCCCTCTGCCTCTCCCACTGCTGGTGTGTGCTTGCTCTCCCACTCTCACTTGCTCTTTCAAATAAATACATAAAATCTTAAAAAAAAAGAAAAAAAGCAGAGTTGTTTTAGACCCTTGGTCTTTGAGAGTCTCACTCACTGCTCTGTGCTTACAGTTGAAGTCCATCTGCAGATGAACCCAAGGCCTGGTAGAAAGCATGGAGAGTCCTCAGGGTTGTTTACTTCCTCCCAAATTTAGGATTTTCTTTTGTCTCTCCACAGCCTAATCAGCCCTACCAAACAAATTCTGAAGGATGCTCAGCAAGTTATTCACAGCTATTCAAATAAACTTGCAATGTTAGTCTTCATTTTTGCACTTCCTAAGCAGAATTTTAAGATGACCCCCATGACTTTTACTCTAGGTGCAATGCCCATGATTATGGAACATGACCGAAAGGATTCTGAAGATGTAATTAAAGTTATTAATCAGTTGACACTGAATTGATCAAAGAGGAATCAAAGATTAAGTCAGGTGGACTTAATCTAATTGCATATGTTCTTTAAAAGCAGAGAATTTTTCCCCCCAGCTGGAAAGTCAGAGATATTCCAAGCACAAAAACAAAAACAAAGAACAACAACAACAACAAAATATAGCACAGCTGGCTTGAAGTTGGAACAAACACGTCCAAGCACTAAAGACTGGCCTCTAGGAGTTGTGAGCAATCTCAGCCTTCCAATCACAAGGAGCTAGGTACTGCCAACAACCAAAAGAGCTTGAAATCACATTCTTCTCCAAACTTCAAGAGAAGAGTTCAGTCTGACTGATACTTGATGACATCAGTCTTGTGTGATCTTAAGCAGAGAATCAATCCATCAGAGCCTGCCCAGACCTCTGTTCTATAGAACTTTGACATAATAAATAAGTGCTGTTTAATTATCTTTGTGATGATTGGTTATGCAGCCTAGCAACCTCCCCCCACCCTACCATGGAAGACTTTTTTCTCAGTGAACTCTCATTCATCCCCTAGGACTCAGCCAAATCTCCTCATTTCTGGAACTTTTTGTTATTCCCCTGAGTTAATGTCTCCCTAGTCTGTGCTCCTTTTTGCATACTATTCTTCATGCTACACATTGCTTTTTATTAATGTAATAATAATTTTATAATTAATGTAATAACCATTTTGTAACCAACTTTCTCTCTTAGTAGACTGTTACAGACAATAATCATATATTGTCAGGCTCTGTAGTCATGAGAGTGCCTTGAAAATGGTAAGTGCTTTATACATGATTATTTAATGAATATATGCTAAATGACTCCACTGATATCAGGGGAAACATCTTAGCACTGAAATTATAAGCTGCTCCTTAGAAAACCCTATCCAAAGTCATTAACTACATGCACAAATTCAAATGATTTGCTTTATATTTTGCCTACAGAAAATATTTACTCTCAAGGAAAAAAATTTCCCTCTCAAATACTTTAACAAACACTTGAATACATGTTTAAAATTTATTTTCTTAGGGGCGCCTGGGTGGCACAGCGGTTAGGCGTCTGCCTTCGGCTCAGGGCGTGATCCCGGCGTTATGGGATCGAGCCCCATATCAGGCTCCTCCGCTAGGAGCCTGCTTCTTCCTCTCCCACTCCCCCTGCTTGTGTTCCCTCTCTCACTGGCTGTCTCTCTCTGTCAAATAAATAATTAAAATCTTTAAAGAAATTATTTTCTTAATATTCATCATAGATATAGTAAATTCGCTATGTAATAGCACATTTTTGTATTGCTATTTGGGTAGGGTTCCATTCATTACATTGTTTAAAAATAAGAGTCTAAAAAGCCCAAGAAATAGTCCCTGACAGTTAGGTCTATGTTTCATGGTGAAAATATATCGTATTTTATCAAGTATTCAATCTTCACGTTCTCTAGTTAATTACAATTTTGTCTATAAGTGACTGAGGTAAAAATACAGAAAACTCCTTCAGTCCTTATTTCTATAAACGCTACCTTGAAATATGAATATTTTTCAACTAGCAAGCTGGATAAATACTAATATCAATCACGGAATGTGGGAATTAATAGGAGTTGATACTCTATTTCGTCATTCTATTACTAGATTGGGTTAGCATAATTTTGTTTTTAGAAAGTTTCTACAAAGTTGTAAATTCCTTACAAAGAAAAATCATTTAGGGGTGTCTGTGTGGCTCGGTGGGTTAAGAGGAGGTCTCTTGATTTCAGCTCAGGTCATGATCTCAGGGTCCTCGGACTGAATGGGTGGGTTCTGTGTTCAGCATGGAGTCTGCTTGGGATTCTTTCCATCTTCCTTTCCCTCCCCTTCTGCTTCTCTCTCTGCTTGCGGGCATGCACACGTGCTCTCTCTCTCTCTCTCAAATAAATAAATAAATAAATAATCTTTAAAAGAAGATCATTTAAAACATTTAGAATGGAAATGTTATGCGATGGTGTGAAATGCTTAGAATCATTCTGTGAATTCTACATAATAAAGAATTCTATATAATATGCAATGTAATTTAAATAATTTATAATACACAAAATATTATACTTAAATTGTTGATTTGTATAGATTTACCACAGGTTTGTTTTAAGATTTTATTTTATTACATGGATGGGACTGGAGGAGATTATGCTAACTAAGTGAAATAAGTCAAGCAGAGAAAGACAATTATCATATGGTTTCACTCATTTATGGAACATAAGAAATAGCAGGGAGATTGGTAGGAGAAGGAAGGAAAGAATGAAGGGGGGGTAAACGGGAGGGGGAATGAACCATGAGAGAGTATGGACTCTGGGAAACAAAGTGAGGGCTTCAGAGGGGAGGGGGGTGGGGGACTGGGATAGGCCGGTGATGGGTATTAAGGGGGGCACATATTGCATGGTGCACTGGGTGTTATACGCAAATAATGAATCATGGAACATTACATCAAAAACTAAGGATGTACTGTATGGTGACTAATACAACATAATAAAAAATTATTATTAAAAAAAGATTTTATTTTATTTATTTGACACAGAGAGAGAGAGAGCACAAACTGGGGAAGTGGCAGCAGAGGGAGAAGGAGAAGCAGGCTCCCCGCAGAGCAGGGGGAGCCCAATGTGTGACTGGATCCCAGGAATGCCGGATCATGACCTGAGCCGAAGGCACTTGCTTAACCAACTGAGTCACCCAGGTGCCCTAGGTTTACCATAGTTTTAGCATAGTTTAAAGCCAGCATTGAAAATAATCAAGTTCATCTATTTTTTTTTTTTAAGATTTTATTTATTTGTCAGAGACAGACAGAGCAAAGCAGGGGAACAGCAGGCAGAGGGCAAAGCAGGTTCCCCACTGAGCAAGGAGCCCGATGAGGGACTCGATCCCAGGACCCTGGGATTATGACCTGAGCTGAAGGCAGATGCTTAACCAACGGAGCCACCCAGGCACCCCTCAAGCTCATCTTTGAAACAAAAATTCTGTCACTCTCCTCCAGTTTAAATGTGCCTACCCAATTGATACCAATTGTCTAAGATCTAGCCATAGACTCTCTCATGATAACAAAAAAATTCTCATTGGCATATAATATAGACTTGGGAAATGCAAATCCCTTTATCCCCTCAAGCCTGACTAAATAAGTAACCTGGATTTATTAGTTTTCAATAGTGCACCAAGTAAAGACTTAAAGGGATTTAAACTAGGAAGATTTAAAAATGAATGGGAGAAGGGCATTCTTAATGAGTCAGAGAAAAAATAGGAAGCGACACTATTTTTCCTTAATGATGATGAAATTTTCTTTTCTTCCATTTCTTTGCTACATTTACTCAGGAAAAATATCTCTAGCTGGCCAACATATGACACTGAACAGAAATTAGCTTCACAGATACAGTTATATACATCTTTATGGCCTTCACAGTAAAAAAAAAAAAGTCTATAGTATTCATTTAACTTTTTAATCATCCTTGAAATCAAGTGACACTAAAACACATGATTATAGAAATTTAATAAGAAAAGTCCATGTTCAAAGAAGCAAATGAGAGAGTAAACAGTTAGAGTGAGAAAAAAATAATAAAACCAGTAACTGCTTAAACAACCAGCTTTGTATATTTTGAGAGAAATTCTATATTATTATTGATCTTAGAGAAGTAACTTGAAAACATGTTTTTGCCTCTGTCACTAATAATGGTTCAAATATCACTTTCAAATTAAAGAGGAAGAAATACATCTGTTAATGCATACTAAATGATCCCGAAAGGAAAATCATGTGGAATAATTATGCTGAAGACTAACTACAAGTAAGAACATTTCTTTATTCCTAATTGCAAAAAGTCAAACAGATGGTAGAGTTAAACCTTCATGCCCAGATGGAAGGCCAAGCCATGTCTGCGTTAAGGTAAACCGTCGTATCCCTGGTGGAGGGCAGAGCACAGGGAATGAAGGCTTTTCTCTTCAAGCTGTTCTAGTATTAGACCAAGCTAAGATTAAGAAGTTTCATTTTAATTACAAAGATAAACCAAAAAATAAATTAGATAACCCTGGTTGCAAAGATAACGCTCTTTGCAACCACTACACTGTCTCTCTCTTGCATGAACCTAAACCATCACCAGTGTCATCAATGAAAACTGCAGCCAAACTGGATGACATTTGTAACCAGACCTGACTCTGGAAACACTGGGGTTACTCTTAACCTTTGAAAATCCTCGTAGTTGTATGCCCACCTAATAATCATTTCCTTTAAGTTACAGCTTCCTAGGATTGCAATGAGCATGCCCCACCAGACTTACTATAATCCAGCAGCTTCTATGATGTGAAACACAATGTTCCTGGCTCGGGTTTGGGGCTGTCAGTGATATTTCTCAAATTCTTTCAACTTTTCAACCAATGTTAACTGATCCTTTCAATCTCTTACAAAATGGAAGTGAGAGAAACATTTTCAGAATCATAGTTTCATAGGAAAGAAGATACATAATTATCTTTTTTCTCAACATAAGTTTACATGTTATCATTTAGGAAAAAGAAAAGAAGCAAAGTAATAAAGGAAGAATGACTGGTGTTTGATTTCCCAGCAAAATAAGCTTAAATAACTTGTAATCTCCTATTTCAAAGGGAATGCCCTTTCAAAGCTGTTTATCTGCAAAAATAGTCATGGAACACCATTAAATGAGGTGAAAGTTGAATGTCCTTGAAACTATAAGGATAGCTTTCCTGATTTCTCTAGTATCTTTTCTATACTGCTTCTATATTAAAGAATAAAAGTCTCAAGTCATTCAGTGTGGTGAAACTAAGCATTTGACTTCCTCTTGCAATGAAGCAAAATGAAATTGTGTAAAATGAATACAAATTAAAAAAAATCTTTGCACTGATTCAAAAATTCAGCATCAAGTGTAAGAACAAAAATGGTAAAGGTTTGAACAACGCTTTTTATTTCTTAGAACAAATGAAATAATTTATAATTTACCATAAGGCTACATTTAAGCTACATATAAATAATATCTAATTTTTAAAAATCACTAGAACCTCTAAGTCCTTGAATTTACTTTTCATTATTCTCTGTCTGTTTGAGCTTCAAAAATATATCTAAGACACATTGGCAGGGACGGAGTGGAATGAGAAGTTAGGGTAAAAGCGAAGAAGATTGTGGACTCTTTTTCAAACAAAGTGACCAAACCATTTGAATATACTAAGAACCCAAAAGGTATCCACAAGAAACAGTAGGTGAATTGCAAAGTTTCCTATAGTTCAAAGAAAGAGGACATGAAAGGCTCTTAGACAAGACAGAGTTGGATATACAAATATCAGAGTCTGAGTTATTCATATAAAGAAAGTTAGGAGAGATATTCAAGGAACAGGAAATAGCACAAACAAGTTTAAAAGAGTATAAATAGAATAATGTACAGAAGAATCTAACTGGTTTTAGTTCTGAGAAAAAGGATGATATTGAGCAGAGAGTCACAAGGTAAAAAAGGAATATGTCAAATGGTCAAATCATGGAAGGTTTCCGCATGCCACATTTAACCTTGCTTTCAATGTATCCTTTATAAAAAAGACCCAAGGGTCTCTCTATATCAGGACCAACCGAGTTACATCGTAAGAAGTGATTGTTTCAGCTCTTATGGATGAACGAATGTTTATATTATTTCTCCCTCTAAATTTAAATACAACTAAAGTCTGTCAATGAGCTGTTAGAACACAATATTAAAATTAGATATTCAAGGGGCGCCTGGGTGGCTCAGTCGTTAAGTGTCTGCCTTCAGCTCAGGGCATGATCCCGGCGTTTGGGGATCGAGCCCCACATCAGGCTCCTCGGCTGGGAGCCTGCTTCTTCCTCTCCCACTCCCCCTGCTTGCGTTCCCTCTCTCGCTGGCTGCCTCTCTCTGTGTCAAATAAATAAATAAAATTTTTTAAAAAATTAGATATTCAAAATAAAGCTTCCTAAATCACATAGGTTTACTGAGGGCTTTTTCATACAAAGATAACTCGCAGTCATGCAATATCTAGCTGTATCAAAAAACCACATCAAAACTATGTCTAGACACAAACATAGGAAGAATGGCAATAATTCTCATAAACTTGGGAAACATTTGCTATTAGTGTAGTATAACTTTTCTCTTGGGCTTGCCATAGTTTTGAATTTATGATTTTTTTCCTGTATAAAAATATACTGATAATTTCATTAAACTTAAGTTAACTCATTTAAATTTGCTAACCCTATGTATTGATAAATGTTTAAACTATTATTTTTAGGATACTTTTTCTATAAATTTGATTTAAAATTCAAACAGAAATTTAAGCAAATACATTCAGGACTCAACAATACTGTTTATTCCAAGATACGTAATTTTGACTTATTTCCCACCAATAGACAATGAAACTGGATTGGACCTCTGGCTGTTTGGTATCAAGTGGACTATTGTCAGTAAGTTTGGAAACCATGAATCCTTGATGGGGGGTAGAAATAAATGCAATCAGCACTAGTTGGCAGTGGAGCCTGATGCATTTTGATGTACTATCCTTTGGTTTCCATGTTTATAAACACAGTGACAGGTAACAGTCGAGGACACATGCACTACAATATCATAAAGGATCAGGTATTTTAAGATGTGAAATGTTAAAAAAGGGAGGAATAGCGATCCTAATTACTTGGAAACCTATTTGCTTTCACAGGAATAGGATATTTTATTTATTTATTTTTTAGTGAAGGAGGAAGGGACAGAGGGAGGGAGAGAAACAACAAGGGAGAGAGAGAGGAGAAAAACATTAATGTGGGGAGAAGATATAGACAGGTCTTGAATAAAGACACATCAGTAGCTTGGAAACCCCCCAGAAGGGTGTAATTGTTTAACATTTAAGGGAAAGGTGGGGACATCTATGGCTCTCTCATTCACCTCAGGCTTAACTCAAATCTTCCAAAAATATTTCTAGGTCACATACATTTCTCTATTCTTTGGTTTCTCTTAGGATTTATTAGAGACAGTACTTCACGTTTGACAAAATGGACCATCATTATAATGCACATTGGAGGTGTTAATTATTGTTCAGTAAACTATCTCAGTTTCACATGTATGTGGAGACTGATAAGCTTGTCAGCTCATAGCAAACACTTCTTTGGTGTCCCCTACATACCTTGAAGAGTGTTAAAGACACACTAAGTTATAAAAAGTATATTTTTTATTGTTTCAGGGATACTTTCCTTATAGCTTTACTTAAAAAACCTCATTATTATTTAGGGCCATCCAGTTATCAGGGATGAAAGCATCAGCTCTGTCACCTCTCCCTCCCTGTCCTCACCGTACAGTCCAACTGTCTAGATAAGGTGAACAGGAAAGTTACTGCCTATGTGTCATAGGAAAAACATAAAAATCATCAAGTAAATATTAATAATAGTAATGACCAATAGGCTAAAAACCACTTAAATTTAGGCATCCTAAAATACCATGCAAATAATAACGATGTCATGATATGAAGTTTTTGTTCTGCAAAGTGTGCCATTTGCTTGAAAAAAAAAGTAATTTTAGATAAGACAAGAAAAATCTTTACCTACAAGGTGAAATTAAATGGTAAGAAGTTGATAGTATTGCTCCATCACTAATAAGTAGCTATAGGCTCATGGAGCTCTAATACTTGTAAAGTGACCTTGATTACTACGAGAAAAAAAAAGAAACAACCAATGAATAGATAACCCCCAGCATTTTTATGTAGTTAAAAGCATAAAGATGTTGACAATTAAATGGTATGTAGTACATTTGTACTACACATTTACAAATAGCATACCCTGAGGTTGACAACACTTTGTATACCAAATTGCATTTGGGCAAAAATATTATTTTCCTTACAGACATTTTAAGTAATATTTCACTGTCTATACTCAGACATTGATTATGTCTATGATTTAAGTCCTCATTCCCACAGTGAAGGGCATTCATGCAAGTCTATGCATTCATTTCACATTTTTATTAATAGGCTTTTTAAAAGCAGTTTTAGGCTTTTAGTTTTAGAAAAGTTGACCAGGAATAGTATAGACAGTCTCTCCATCAGTTTTCCCCATCTTCCATTAGTGTGATACATTTATTGCAATTGAGTAACCAATACTAAAGCTCTGTCATTGACAAAAGTCCATAATTTACAGGAGAGTTCACTCTTTGTGTTATAAAGTTCTACGGATCCTGACAGATGCATAATGTCATGTTTCCACCACTACGAGGTCATAAAAATAGTTTTACTGCCTTAAAAATTCCCGGTGCTCATCCCTCCCCACCTTCTCCTGAGCCTCCAGCAACCATTGACCTTTCACTAGCTCTATAGTTTTGCCATACAGTTGGAGTCCTATAGTATGTAGTCTGCTCAAACCAGCTTATTTCACTTCACAATATGCATTTAAGGTGCCCCCATATTTTTCATGGCTTGAGAGCTAATTTTTTTTGATCACTGAAAATTATTCCATTGTATATCTCTACCACAGTTTATCAGTTCGCCTATTCACAATCACCATACATGCTTCTAGTTCGTGGCAATTATGAAGAAAGCTGCTATAAACATTCATGTTCAGGTTTATGTATGGATATAAGTTTTCATCTCATTTGAGTAAAAAAGCTAGAAGTGTGATTGCTGGATTGTTTCATAAGATTATACTTAGCTTTATAAGAAATAATCATTTGATTTTTAATAAAATTATTCTTGCAGATTATGAATTCCACAAATAAATGTAGAATAGCATTATTTTTGGTATGGTACATACAAGCTATTCTTGGAACCCCCAGAACACGTAATACTTTGAACTTTCATTTTAGAAACCTCCAAAGTAAGCAGAAAAAGAAGAGAAAAAATGTAAGGTATTTATTGACAGTATAGTATTTATTAAGCACTGTGTCGCAGTGTGTGTGTGTGTGTGTGTGTGTGTGTGAACACGTACATGGTAGGTATAGAATAAACCTTATAGCTATTACACAGGTGATGCACAGAATTTCAGAGCCTCATTTAACTATGTTTTTACCCCATTGTAAATAATATTCATGGGTAATCATAGCTAAAATCAGAAAGCAACTCAAATGTCCATAAAATAGAATATGGGTAAAAAGCAAAAAAATTAGACTATGGATCACTAAATCATTTCATATTCTTACAATAGATATTTCAGATAAAAAGAATTATCAACGTGAGGAAAAATATGGATTAATCTGCATATATCAGGTTGAGTGAAACAAACAAGACACAACTAATGTAAATTGTATGATTTCATTTATATAAATTTGTAAGACTTCTGTTAGTGTCAACATAAAGGCCACTTTTGTGGGAGTAGGTATAGAATGAAAGGAGCATGGGGAAACACGGAATCTACATTTGTCTTGATTTATCAGAAGTTACATTGGTGTACCCCCCACACACACATACACACACAAACACACATATGTAATCATCAGGCCAAAAAAGGTTACTGCCCTCTGTTTACTTAATTTACATTTGTTATAGCTCAATGAGCAAATAAATAAAAGAATATAATAGTATTTTATTATAATACCTACCAATATATATAATACCAATTTACTATAATACCTACCTTAGTTACTGTTTAAACTGGATAGATTGAATAGTAAATCAGGAGAATTTCTGGAACTACTAGAAAGCAACGTTCTAAAAATATGTGTTGGATCCCATGAGCTTCTAGAACTTACTGAACAAAGACCCAGTTGTAAATTACTATCTTATTGTCATCCCTTTTGTTATCCTTAGATTTTATTATATAACTAGTTAAACACAACCTTGCTGTAGTGAATTAAGAGTTCCTTGTGCTAATAAGGAAACTGATGTATGGGTGCCACACCTGAGTCAATCTGGGATGCAGCATTGAATTTAGTGAGATGTTCAAGGAAAAATATTGAAATCCATGGTTAAGGAACTATATCTGATGTTTATAGACTCATAAAATGTTGCTCTTTTTTCTATGTTGTTTTCACTCTCTTTATAGAGGATACTGGCATGATTTTAAGAAGGTTGAAATCTTGGGTTGCCTAAAAACATCTATTCATATTTCAAATCTTATAAAAATATAGCTCTTTCGATCCAGATAAGTGGGCATAAACTTCTCTTTCCCTGCTCTTCCTTGCTGAGCACAACTATAAACTGTTATTCACTAAAGAGAAAGGAGACTCTGTCCTGATATTTCCTGAATCTCAATTTACTAAAAGAAGGGTGGCCAAGTAAGTTCATTTCTTCTCCAGAATAAATGGGAGTCCAGCCAACACCATCAGGTGGGTGGTTTAGAACAGGAAAGGGAAAGCAATGGGAAACTCCACTGATGATCAGCCACTGGGCGGTGCCTGGCTTCCCCTCCAGGCTGAAGCCCCAACCCCTACACTTCCACATTAAGGGGCATCGCAGGGCGGGGAGCACTGGCAAGGGGCATCCCACCGCAAAAATTACTTGGCTGGGAAGGCGTCTTTCATCACCATGGTTGGAGTACTAAGTACTGAGAGTACTCTCCTCCTCCCAGGGATACTATGTGGCTTAGCACAGTGGAAAGGGGGATCTTACTACCATTAGCCCTCAGGGGCAGAAGCCCCTTAGTTGCTGTAGGCCTGAGATTTGCCTCTCCAACACAGAGATGCAAGGCAGTGGATGGCAGTGTCAAGGAGAGCCCCAGCACAGCAAAAGCCAGCCCGGGAAGCATGCTTCATCTGCCCTGACCAGAGCTTCTCCATACACTTGGAGGCACCAGGTGGTCTGGCCTGGGGAAACTTTTCTTCCCTCTACAATATCACCAGGAGGGGAAGAGAGTCCAGGCAGCATGAGAAGAGTCAACCCGAAAAATCAAACCAAAATACTACCACAAATGCTATAAAAATTAAATTGCTGTTGGAAATACAGCTTCAAAGAGCAGGTCAGGATCTGCACGCGAACCTAAGCAGTGTGACTGTCTGTTAAATAAAAGACAGGAGTAACCAGGAATATTACAACTGGAACAAGAAAACACAATCAACTAATATCAACACTGAGATGAATCAGATGTTGGAATGATCCGAGCAGGATTTTAAAGCAACTACCATGGAAATAATTTCTATTAAAAATGAAAATATCAAATTTTCAGCAAAGAAATAGAAGTGATAAGAAAAAACTTAATGGAAATTGTAAAACTCAAAAACACAATAACAGGAATCAAAAACTTACTGGATGGGCTCAATAGTAGAGTGGAAATAACAGAGGATGGAAGCAGTAAATTTGAAGATAAATCAATAGACTCTCTCCAGTCTGAACAGAGAGAAAACAGAACGAAAAAAAAAAAAATGGACAAAGCCTGAGAGACCTGTGAGAAATAGCAAGATACCCAACATTTGTAAGATTACCAGAGAGAACCCTAGTTCCCCTGAGAAATGACTAGAACAAGACACTGGCAGTAATTAAACCTTCCCCTAAAACCCTCAGCATGGGTCTTAAGAAGACAAGAGGACAAAGAAGACTCTAACAATTTTGTTGCGTTAACAGCAACAAAATATTCGTAGGTGATATTTTTTTAAAGCCTTAAGTAATATAATTTGTCCTTCCTTCTAATCAATGTGAATTTTCAAATAAATGTTCTTTCTTAAGACAATATACAGTTTTAATATCTAAATTGTGATAATCCATATCCTAAATAAAATAACAGAGAGAGTCCCTATTGTGCAAAATTTCTAATTGCCATTAACATTTCTGACAAAGGAGACAAACTTGGCAGGTAGCTCTCAAAACAAGGAAGCGTCTAATGAGAACACCCATCTCTTGTCATTCTAATGAGGCATCTTTTGCTAGAGAAATAACTGTCCTCAATAATTAACTGCTTAGGGACATTTTAGTGGTTGATAAATAGCTTTAAATCCCTGCAAGTACCTCTTAGTCATTATATATAGCTGTTTAAGGAAAATTCCTCGTACTCAATGCTTGTTTATTTCCTCTCATATTTTGATTTCAGAAACTAAATGGAAAACAGAACCGATAAGCCATATTATTTCATTTGTGATTAAAATGTTTATGCTTGTTATGAAAACGAAAATAATGCAATGTTCATTTAAATAACAATCTACATTTTCGTGTTCATTGTGAATTGGCTATGAAATAGATATCAAAGAATGTAAATAAAGAAAGAAAAATTAGGATAATGCATGAAACACTCAAAATTATTAATAATCAAATAATAATAATGAGCGCCTGGGTGGCTCCGTTGTTTAAGCATCTGACTCTTGATTTCAGTTCAGGTCACGGTCTCAGGGTTGTGAGATCGAGCCCTCCTGTATCATGTTCCGTGCAGAGTGGGGAGACTGCTTGGGATTCTCTCTCTCACTCTCCCTCTGCCCCTCCCCCCAGTTGCGCACACTCTCCCTATCTCTCAAATAAATAAATAAATAATCTTTAAAATAGTAATCAAATAATAATATTAATTTAGGAGTTATTAGCACTAAGCATTTATATATATTAACTTCTAATTCACTTAAGTATAAGGAAGGAAACACATTTTCTATATTCTAAACTTGTATTTATGTATTTTCTTTGAAAATATTAAGTAATTTCAACAGGTTATATAAAACATGCTGGATCAAAATTGTTCATCTATGTACAAATGTTAGGTAAACTAAGACTCTCAATGCACATATCTGTTATGATGATACATAAATAATCAGGAGAAAATAAGTTATGCCCAGATTCTAAGTTCTATTTAAAAAAAAAAAAAAACTTCTTCAAAAATATACTTTATATCTAGGCACTTAAGAAGCACTTTGTTTCAATTTTATTGACAAATTTGGGAAAATGATGGGAAGTTATAAACAAATAATTTAACAGATAAATAAATCTCTGGTTTAATAAACCCAAAAGTAAACATGTCAAAAACTTCACTTTGTTACCACCCTGAAACCATCAGGGATGTAAAAAGAAACAACTGTAGCATGTGGTAGATTTTGCTCTGGATTAAATATGAGTTTCTGGGGTTGTTTTTTATTTTCTGTTCATCTACTTCTGGATTCACCTGTATCAAGTGGCAGACTTGTGGGCCTGACTTTTCAGTTCTAGATATATCCCTCTAATTTTCATTATAAATTCTCCAGTGGGGAGGGGAGGAGGAAGGAGAAGCAGAGGGAGAAGGAAAGGAAGAGAAGAAGAGGAAGAGGAAGAAGAAGTGGGGGAAGTGGAGGGAGGAGGAGAGGAGGAGGAGGAGAAAGACCAAAGGAAAAAGACAAAAGCAAAGTCCTCCTGTATTGCTAAAGAAGAGACTACATGATTTCAGTTTTCATCCCAATCTCCTTTCATCTGGTTGCAGCTCTGTATTGTTGTTTGCATTTTTGCATCTTGGCAACTTTATTAGTTTGTTTGGAATTATGAGTAGTGATAACAGTTCCCTGCATCCTTAGACATTCAATTATTTAGGACTTTTTTTTTTCTTTACATGACTCCAAATATCCAAGGTAGGTTTAAGTAGGTCCAAATTAAAGAACTGACACTGTAGCAGGGATACACATGCATAGAATATTATAACTAGAAGGGACCTTAAAGTTCATTCAGACCATATCAGCTATAAAAACTTATATGAGAAAACTAAGGTCTAAAGAAGGCAAATGATGTATCCAAGTCACAAGGATGGAAGGTCAGACTCCCACTACAGTGATTCTTCCTGGCAGGGTTATCACAGACTTCGCTTCACTGCTTGTGATGTATCAGGGTGAACAGTTAAAAGCATGCCTCGGCTGTGGGTATTATGCTAAGTGAAATAAATCAGAGAAAGACAAATACGGGATGATTTTACTCATATGTAGAATCTGAAAAACAAACCAAATGAATAAACAAAGAAACCAACAAAAAGCAGAAACATACCCATAAATACAGAGCAGGAACTGATGGTTGCCAGAGGGGAAGGGGCAGGGGATGGGCAACATACGTGCAGGGGAGAGGAAGATACAAGCTCCCAGTTAGGGAATGAGTCATGAGAATAAAAGGTACAGCACAGGGAATATAGCCATTGATATTATAATGGCATTGTATAGTGACAGATGATAGCTACACTTGTGAACATAATAGAATGTATAGAGATGTTGAAACACTGTGTTGTATGCCTGGAACTAATGCAACAATGTATGTCAACTACACTTCAATTAAAGAAAAGAAAAAGTAAAAAAGAAACAAAAACTGCTTTGGAGGCTTTCCTGGGTTTGTATTCCATGCCTGCCATTTACAAAGTGCACACCCATGCAAAATGTGCTTACCTTTCTGTTCTATGGTGTCTTCATCTGCAAAATGGAGACGGTAAGCAAACTTCTTCATGGGTTGTTGTGTGACTTACTAAATGCATGAAAACCACTTACGACTAGTCCTGGGAAGTAACCAATGCTCAGCTGTGGCTATTACCGTCACTACTACCATTATTTGCCTGCATTTCTCCAACTCAGTGTGATCTGTAATTAAACAATAATTAAGAGAAGAAATATACTCAGTTAATCACGGAAGTAAAATATATAATGAAAATAAGATAAAGTGTGGGTTGAAGGCAATGGAAATAGCCTTTTGTAATTGATTTAATTTATATTCAAAGTGGTATAATACTGCTTGAAAGATAAAGTAACATGTTTAATAAATATGTCCACATTTCTATGTATCAGTCTATCTACTTGTCTAATATCCATCCTCATTGTTCACTGACTCCCTATTTTTAAATATACTTCCTTGTTAAAAGTTGTTTGTAATCCCAAAATTAATTCTTAGAGCACTTTCATGGATATTCCTGGAAATGATCAAAGCAGCAAAAAAGTTTGATGTGCTCAATGTGCACATTCCCAGCTGAGGGCAAACAGGTGACGCTCTGTACTACAGAGATGACCAGAGAATGGGCATGGTAGGGGCCCCGCAGTGTAGTGCAAGAAATTTCGGCTCGGAGCCAGTTAGTTGGGGTTTGGCTCTGGCACTTATCTGGGGGGTGGGGGGGCTGGCTCAGGCAAGTCAGGTAACACTTCCGAACCTTGTGTTTTCTTTTGAAAAAAAAAAAAAAAAAGAGAGAGAGAGATCATACCTTGAGTTTATGGTTACCATTTTTTTTCTAAAATATTGCCGGTTACAATAATATAAACGTATGTGCTTAACAACATTCTATTATTATAAAGGATAGGCTCTTTTGGACTATACTGATGTTGCAAATCACTTTTACTTACACCAAACTTAAATTATCTAAGTGAATTTTTGAATGTCATTTCTATGATGAAATTCTAGTATCAATCAACTAAATAGTAAGAACTTTTATTGACTAATTTAATAGTGAGTGAATTAATGGGCAATTTTGGCTACCTGGATTATTTCTAAAAATAAATTGTGCAAAAACACCAGGTCACAAAATACTGGCTTTTATTCATACATTCTTTTCTATAAAAAGTAGACTGGAAGTAAATAAATAAAATTAAAAAAAATTAAGATGGCAAGTTCAATGTTATATATGAAGTGCTTATAATATGCTAATAAGATTAATCATGTTTTAATGCTGATGTTAATAACATTAAATGATAGAGTCATCTGCTATAAATTTGCAAGTGTGTTTTTATTTTTTTTTTAAGATTTATTTATTTATTTTAGGGAGATAGAGGGAGTAGGGAAAGAGGGAAAGAGAATCTCAAGCAGACTCTGTCCGGATGAAGTACAGAGCCCAATGTGGGGCTCCATCTCAAGACCCTGAGATTACGACCTGAGCCGAAACCAAGAGTCCAATGCTTAACAGATTGTACCACCCAAGTACCCTGCAAATGTGTTTTTAAACATGCATAAGGGCATATTAAACTTGTCAAATCAAAGAATCTTAGAAATGGCAAAGAGGAAAGAATTAATACTTTGGACGAAAACTGTTCTAAGACTACCCAGTTTGCACTAACAAGAAGCAATAAAATATGTCTTCTTGTTTATTCTGCCCAAATAGCAGAGGCTCTTTCCCAAGAGAGCCCATTAACAGCCTGTGCTTCTTTTTTCTTTCTGATATTTGAATCAATAAAAAAAGAGAAAGAAAACCAGAACAGTAAGAGAATTCTCATTTCTGAATAGGCTAAATTTTTAAATATTTATTATTAAATTACCTATTGCAACTATTTGAATGTTTATTTAGTTTGGTTAATAATATAGTCTAAGCTATGGCTAACTCATATTTTTTAAAGCCTAGGTTCTTATTTAAAACTATTTTATCAAGGTTCAAAGTCTTTGAAATTAGGAACTAAATTCAGAAAAATAAATCATTCAAGGTGTTTTTTAGCCTCACACCATCTTTTGCATTTCCTAGACCACTGGCTAACACCAAAGCTCACTTTCTCACCTAAGAATCTATACATTATATGTAACTCCCGGTGATGGATAGAAGAAATAATTAGGCAAGTCCAGTAGTCCACACACTTTAAAGTCACTCAACATCCTTGGGAGAACATCTCTATTTATCAATATCAATATCAATTTATCAATCATATAACATAATACTCCTGGGAATATATGCACAGAACTGGTGCTAGACACTCCTGAATGTTTGGCTTTATTTTGTAAGTCAAAGATTCCCTGACAGAAAAAGAACTTTATATCTGACTTTTGCAATGGCGATCCCTACCCTTATGTAATAACTTTCCTAGACATGGTAAATTTGTGAGGAAACCTATTGGTTTATACCCCCCCAAAAAAGAAAAATAGCACTAAGAATAGAGGGACCCCTGATCACCAATACTAATCTCTGTCACATATGGCTGACCCATGTGTGAACAGCAGTTGAAACAAATTTTCTTCATTTTTAAAATTAAAATTTTTTTGTACATTCAAATTCATAAATAAATACAAAGGTTTTACACTACCTAAGCCTTATGAACTCTGGGAAATAACAAACAGAATATTCCTTCCAAGGTAAGACACTCTCTAAAAGAAAATCTCCAAAAATGGATTCCAAATTTAGCAGGACAAAGAAAATAAATGAAAAAAGAAGGAGGCCCAGATCAACTTGGTGTCTTCATCTGCTTGGGCTGCCATCACGAAATAGACTAGTGGGCTTAAACAACAGAAACTGATTTTCTCACAATTTGGAGGCTGAGATCAGAGTGCCCATATGGTCACCTTCTGGTGAGAGCTCTCTTCCTGACTTGCCGACGGTCATCTTCTTACTATGTCTTCCCATGCGTTTTCCTGGTGACCTTCTCTCTCTTTCCCTCTCATTCTGATTGCACTCATCCTATCATGATGGCCCTGCCTTTCTGACTTCATCTAAATAAACCCGATCACCCCCAGTACTGTACCATTGGAGGTTAGGATTTCAACGTGAATTTTGAGAGGGCCAACATGGTCTCTAGATGGTGAGGACAGCAAAAGACCAGGTGGATCTCAAAGAGAAGGTGAGTATTAAAAAGCAATAATTTCACAAATATTAAAGAAGAAAGTGAGTTCTAGAGCCATAATATTAGAAAAGCTAATGTGACCACCCACCAGTAAGTTCAGTATAACCTAAAAGTGAACAAAATATTTGCATATAATGCCCAGTGCTCATCACTAAATTCGACTCCTGAAACCAATATTACACTATATGTTAATTAACTAGAACTTAAGTAAAAATGTAAAAAAATGGTGAATAAAACAAATAAAAGGGAAAATATAATTATAAAGAACAACGCAAATCAGAGTTAGAAAAAATGGATAAATGATAGATATAAAAAAAGAAACTACTTTAAAAATAAAGACTAGACTACATGGAAGGAAACAGGAAATAATCATCACATATGTTGACTTAAAAGAAACAGGGTAAAGGGGGGTAATTTAAAAATTAGGGGGAAAATGACAAAATGCTCAAAAGGACGTAACAGATATAGAACGTGAACAATATATGTAAGATAAAACAATATATGTAAGATAAAAGTTTCTAAAGAAGAAAACCAAAAGAATGGAAAAGAGCAAATTATACACATTTTAATATAATAAAACATTCAGAAAAAACCCCCAACAACTTGAAACTACTTATGGAAAGAGTCATACAGCATACTTTGGGGAAAATGACCAAAACAAGACAATATAAATACATATCTTTTGTAAATATCCTGGAATTAAAAAAAATCATACTTCCTTGAGGCATTCAGAAAGAATGATTAATTCACCTCAAAAGAAATAAAAATTAGATAGTCATCAGACTTTCAACAACACTTAGTGTCAGGAGACTAAGTAATAAAGTAATAGTTAAAAGACGCTCAAGGAGAGAAAATATATTATGTGTTGCAGAAATTATTTCCATGTATAAAGGCAACAGATAAACCATTATGTTGACACAAAAACTCAAAGGAATCTTGTTTGTATGGTCCTTTCCAGAGGAAGCTACTAGACGTGGAACACCAAACAAGAATGAATAGAGAAACATGAATATCAGGGTTGTTTGTGAAAATTAAATGGAGGTGACTACAGCATGAAGTGATGATTTTTAAGGAGAAAATATTAGTACTTTATGGCTACATATGACAATCTGGGTATAGAACAACTTCCCAGAAACCATGGGGACCATAGGTGGAATATCTGAAAAGTCAAATGTTTGCAGACTGTTAGCAGATGTAAAAAGGCTGTATTTCAAATCACAAGTACGAAAAGAAGGAAAGTGGGGTGCCTGGATGGCTCAGTTGGTTGGGCTTCTGCCTTTGGCTCAGGTCATGATCCCAGGGTCCTGGGATCAAGCCCTGTGTCAGGCTCCCTGCTCAGCAGCGAGCCTGTTTCTCCCTCTGCCCTCTCCCCCTGCTAGTGTTCTATCTCTCGCTATCTCTCTCTCTCTCAAATAAATGGATAAAATGTTTTTAAAAAAAGAGAGAAAGTAATATGAAAAGAAGTTACAAACTAAGTTCCTTGTTGGTCACCATAGGAAGCCATTAGAAAACAACTGAGAAGGACATACACACACACACACACACACACACACACACACACACACACACAAAGCCTAAGAAAGAGCAACAGTATTTTCCAAACTGCAACAGGAAAAAAAAAAAGAAGGCATAATTAAAGAAGACAACAGTCATGAAAGCGATCACAGGTTCCCTTGTGTGTTATAGGTTGAAATGTGCCCCCCACCAAATTAATATGTCGAAGCCCTAAACCTCTTGTACTTCAGAATGTGGGTGCATTGGAGATAGGACCTTTCAAGTGGTGATAAAGTTAAAATGAGACCCATAGGGTGGACCCTAGTCCAATCTGACTGGTGTCTAAGGAAGAAGAGGAGGTTAGGACACATTGAGAGGCACAGGGTGCCCAGATACAGAGGGACAGAGAGCCACATGAAGAGGCAACAAGAAGGTGACCATCCGCAAGCCAGTAGAGAGACGTCAGAGGAAACCAACCCTGTTGGAACTCTGATTTTGGATTTCAAGTCCCCAGAACTGTGAGAAAATAAATTTTTGTTGCTTAAACTACCCAGTCTGTGGTATTTTATGTCAGCCCTAGCCAACTGACAGCATATGCTTCAAACTTTCTCCTGAAATTTACTATAGCAATTTATGGCAGATACGGCTTCAGCTATTCCATTTTGCCTCTGATGAAATAGTTTTTTCCTTAAACACAAGTTTTTACCATTTTTTTATCAAAAAAAGTCATCCCTGATTTTTCTCAGGCTCCATTACTTATTAGTAAGTGGCCACTCCATACATTCCTATAAATATCAAATTTTTCTCCTCCTTAAAAATTCCTTTTCCTTCCCAGGACCATTTTATAGGTGCGAATCATGAAATATAGAGGAGACCTTTAAAAATTGAAATGATTTTTACAAACAAAACAAAACAAAGTGTTCTATTCATATATTCAATATTAAAGATAACATAGCACTAATCGATGCCTATTTAAGGAATATTGGAGAATGGGGTTGTAAATTCATCTTTTCTTTGTTTAGACAAATTAGAAAATGATTGAAAATTGAGAAGATAATCACGTCTTACCAGCTGTGAGCCTATGCAGTTCAATAAGGCAACAAATTTGGACCATTGGCGCCAAACTCTGTCACTGGTGCGGGGAGGTCGAGCATGACTGGATAGCCTAGGAACGAAAGAAGAAAAATCTTTGTATGACAGGAGAGGGTGGGAAAAAACTACTTCCACAACAATGTGAAGACCGCAGATGAATACACTCCTGTACAAAATACCAAACAAAATTGGAGAGAGTTCAAATTAGTGACTATTAAGACAAAGGAAAAGGTGGTGTCAGACATTAAAGTTTTTACCTGTTTTACTTAGACAGCTGGAATTGGAGGAATCATCAAGGATCAATAATTGCAAAGGGATTAATAATGATAGTCCCTAATGGATAAATGTACAAAATCAGCACAAGGCAAACGCAAATGTAAGAATTCCTATTCTAGGCCTTTACTTTCTCTTCTCTGATTAGAATTTTGGTTTTCAGATATATTTGTGAATAGAATAAAACCTTAAATGTCTACCATAAGATATATAACCTTGAAGTAAATGTGGCTGACATCGTATTTATTCATGCCATCTGTTGTCTCTTTTTATTAACAGTTTGCAGTGTGGCACAGTAGAGCTCCTCTATCCATCTAATAGGTGGTCACAGAACTGCATGCAACGAGAGGGATATTGTCTTAAAATTATACAGACCATTCTTCTAAAAAAGTGTAATTCAAATGAAATTTAGTCAGTGTTTTCTACTAATATACCCCCATGGATCATATGAAGAATTCCAACCAAAGACAATATGCTGAAGATATTCAATCTATGGTAAATAAATTGAATTTCAAGACAATTAGTGCCTATGAATCTTTCTTAAAATAAATTAGTCAGTATAACACATCATGATTAACTTCAAATTTAATATATGCTGCTGAGAAAACAAACAACCCTCTGGCATTAAACCCATTGTAAAATCATTTCCAGAGAGTTGTAATTACAATTAAAAAATAATTCACAAATTATATTTGCATCATATGTCAGTTAATTGATATAACTGAAAGTACACAGAATATTATTGTTTTTCTTAAAAGCTATTAAATATTAAATGCTTAATTAATAATTTAGTATAATTAAATATTCAAAATACATGCATACTTTAATTTTACTTGATGCGATCAATATTTACCTTAAAATGTCAAAAAAATGGTTAGCACATATAAGAATAATGGAATATGTTTGCAAATCTTTATCAAACATTTAATTATTTATTGCAAAACTGAACAATTAATATAAGTATTTGTATTACATAAGGTAATACTATTGATTACACTTTTATTAACCAAATTCATTCTAAACACCTTAACTGAAATCATCATTCATTAATGTAGAAATTTATTTGGCAAATATTGGACAACTACCATGTTTCAAGTACCATTTGAGATGTCTGAAATGCATTAACAAACTGAAGAAACTACAGTTACCTATCTTGAAGCTTACATTCCAGTAAGGAGACAGATAATTAAATCAATGTAATAAATTAGTTACTCAGTAGGTTACGAGAAAATAAGTGGGAGCTCCTAAAGGGTTTTGATCAGTGAAGTGTCTTTCAACGTCACTCTGTGCCTCCTGGGCTGGGAATCTGAGAGAGGGATCAACGCATGAATAGCGTGGATGATTAGATCACTATTGTGAATTTAGTGAGGTATTTACATGTGAATTTCCTGGTTCAGATTTGCTCTCTGACGTGTATTCTGATCAACGCTTGGAAGCAAATCATCACTAGGCTTCTATTGGCATTTCTCTGTAAAAGTTCCAGCTATTAACAGGATACT
The DNA here is from genome assembly GCF_024610735.1 of Ursus americanus. Classification (NCBI taxonomy): domain Eukaryota; kingdom Metazoa; phylum Chordata; class Mammalia; order Carnivora; family Ursidae; genus Ursus; species Ursus americanus. Next base: position 9,230,687 of record NC_142145.1, on the reverse strand, counting down.
TTGAGGGGTTTTTCTTTTGTTTTGATTTCATTTTATTTATTTTAGTTACCTAGCCATGACCCTCACGGGCATAATCTTTCAGGTAACCAATGATCTTAATTGACCCACTTTGTGATTTCATGTACTGTCTTCCAAGGTGGCTAAGGAAGCATGAGACTTCTTTCCATTAACCGGGAAAACATGTCTTATTTCTTCTATCTCTCATTACCCCAACTTCATCTTTAGAAATGGAACTTCCCGCTTTTACCTGGGCCGCTAGCAACAGAGAGAGGATAAGATTTTTTGGTCACTTTCTGTATGTTGTACATCCGTGTTGATCCACATAGTCACTTCTCAGGGGCAAATTCATTTTTCTCCAAATTCCTTGGGTAGCCTTGGCTCCTTCAGCACCTCACACCAAGAGTGGGTAGGGACCATCCAGGCATCAATTTCTTACCACGTTTTTCCATTCTCTGTATTTTCTTATCAAAAAAAGTGCCTAAACAATTAGGAATCATGAGTGGAAAAGACACTCTTGTTCATAGTGCCGATTTCTGGTAACAAGTAAAGGTTCAATGATCAAATCAGACTCACACAAACTGGAAGTTGTATTCAGTCACAAATTGTATTAGTGATTTCAATGATACAGGCGACCTGATGGCAAAGACTAAGTACTTTTCCCTTGGAGCGATCTGAGACCAGGAAATCTTTCTTCTCTCGCATTAAGATTAACCATATTGGGTTTATTTAGAGCAATGCCTGAGGATATCTGACACAGAATGAGTAATTTTATAGAACATCATTTTACATGTCATTAATTACAGAGTAAACTGAATATTCTTCAACGAGCTATGCCTGCAGGAATCTGCGTATAGCTAAGATCATGTCACTGATAAAGACTTTCCATTGCCATACTGGTTGGAAACAACATTTATGTGCTTACCAAAGGCCTGGTTACAAGGACGTGATTGAGAGAATTTGCCTAGGTCATTCCTTCTTTCCCTAGTGAAGAGGATGAACAGATTACAGGTGTACCCCCAATGCTGGCCTCTGCAAAAGGAATAGAAACAGCTGTTGAAGATCCTATAGCATGTCCAATAATACGTCTTCTGTTTACTGAATGAAGGGTTCACTAACTCTTTTTATTATTTTGTAATTCCAATTTGGTTATATTAGAAAGTGATATGATCTTGAAAGACTAACTTTCAATCAATGGAAGTCCAAATTTTTTTTCTCTCTATGTTTTAGCATTCAATAATAGTATAGAGAAAAAAATACGCCTATTGAGAGAAAACTTTTTTACATAGAAAATAATTTATTTCTATGTACACAGTACCACATGGAGATGCTCAAATCTACACAACTTCATGCTCTCTTTCGTTCTCTCTCTCTCTCTCTCTCTCACACACACACAAACACACACACAAACACATGTGCACATGCACACACACACACACAGTCTTACAAATGAACATTTAATATCATCTGAGCTTGATTCATACATTCATGCGTTCATACACCATTTTTTTTTTTTACCTCAAATCCCTGTACCAGTGTATGGGTTTGAACATTTATTCTTGTTATTTTTTATGGCCGTGAAGGCAAGCAAGCATAATTCCACTCTATGCCGTTTCTTAGACTCCGCTGGCTAATCAGCTGAGTCAGCTCCCAGCTGGGTTCTGTTGCATATGCTTTGATCTCACAGTCATTGATCTCATTCCCAACTGAGTCAAAACATTTCCAAAGTCAGTGAAATCCTGTGCATTTCCATTTCCTACTTAGAGATGTACATGTTTTCTTCAAGACACCCAGAGTGAGAGCCTTTAACATAAACAGCTGGTGTTTTTGTCACTTAGTTTTAAACTCTTTCTTTCTTATCTCTGAGTTTAATTGTTCTGGAACCTTGATCTTTGAGAGAATTTTACCTATTGCCTTTCATCATTTCTTTAGCTTACATGTTCCCTAGAGGTCCAAAAATATTAACTCTAACAATGTTAAAAGAAAAAAGTTAAAATCTTTAGCAATTTGTATGAAAATATATAAAATACATTTTAAAATGCGTGTAAGTATATGCTTGGCTATATACAGGCACACACATACTCATACATGGCACACGAAACACATACATGCATACACGCTTGCATGCATACAAATAAATGGAAAATTTGAAAATAAATTTATAAAAAAACTAATGTTCTTTCTAGGTATGGCCTTCATAGAATTACTTTTCTTTATAACTTTTGGAATATTCTAAATGGTCTACAAGGTATTTATATTGCATTTATCTTAGAAATGATACCTATGTAAAGTGTGTTATTATTCATATATATTGATAATAATATGATTGTGGAATCTTTTGTTTAAATGTCTGAACACTGGTAGTTGAATATGAATTGAAAATTTGCATTCTATATACACATGTACAATTTCTCTGATTATCACAGACATTTCTTTATAAGATAACCGATGTGTAACATCCAGATCATTTTATTCGAGGTGGAGAAATAAATTTTAATGTTTACTGATAGATGAAAAAATTTTTAATATGAAAAATCACTGTCTGTATTAACATTTGAAACATATTTGAAACAAATATAGTGATAATATATTTTATTAACCCTTTAGATAGGGCAAAGGATCACATTTATTGAATGAGTAATGCAGAGAATGAATTTTACAGAATAATTTGTTATTCATAACAACACTCCAAGGTAGATTAACCTCCAATTTATAGGGAATTTGAAGCTTAGAGAACTTAGGTAACATTAAGAAACTACAGAACTTGGATTGAACCCAAGTTTGTGTATTAGCCTATTTATTCATTTTAAATATCAAGATCCATTTTGTCTCAAATTATCAAGTTTGCTTTCCTACATATCTTGATATTGCCGAATAATACTTTTTAATTTCACTTTTCTGTATAGAGCTACTATAAGGAAATGTCATTATGCACATATATGAACTAGAACAAGAAAAAGTAACAATTCTGTGTAGAAGTTGACAAACTACAGCCATCAGGTCAAATCTGCCCCTACTCAAAACCAGAGTCTTTTTCTATATTGGATTTTGAAGGACTAATTTAATCCCTTTGTGTGTTGTCTATGGCTACTTTCTCACTACAATTGCAGAGGACTTCTGACATAGACCATCTGGCCAGCTAATGTTAAGAGATTTACTATCTGACCCTTTACAATAAAAGTTTCCAATACCTACATGATTTAAAGCCATTTGTTTTAGAATCAGTCGACTCAAGTTTAGATCAAAGATCTGACACTTAGCTTCATAACTACAAACAACCCTAATGCGGAAATTAGGCATGATTATAGTACCCTCTTTACTGCGATGCTGGGAGAATGGAATAAGTAGATTTTGAAGGCATGGTGCCATGCTTGCTAATAAGAAAATATTTATTATTATTAATATTCACTGAAATGTTCCAGGCAATTTCAATTCTACTTGGTTGAGATTATTATAAATACCTAGAGCATCAGAGTCTGTTTCTGTAGGAAAAAAACAAACATATTTCTTTAACATTTTCATTACATACTTCAGCAGAGTACTATCTCCTTTGGCCAGAAACCATTTTCTACTCTTATATGGTCTAGTGAATCCAGAATCTTGCTCTATTGAATATAAGTAGCCTAAAAATAATCTACAAACACAATGTGATCATATGCCTTTTACTTTTTAAAATAATGTCTTCAGAGCCATATTTCTTATATGTGGGGATTCAATTACCACACTGTCAAGATTATGTTGCTGAAAATTGTTCAGAAACTCTAGGGAGCTGTTGAAATAGATCCATTTTGTTCCTATAACAGGTTTATCTGGTCAGCCCCAATGCCTTTTGGTACCTACCTACACCATGAAGCCATTGCTAAATTCTCTCCTGGGTAAAGAGGAAGAAACAACACAAAAAACCAATGTAGTCTGTTGTGGTCCACTTGTGATAGGGAAACGTATACCTCCAGTTGAGTTACAAATCATAACAAAGAACAACTTCAAACTCATCTATTATTACCAACCGCTATGTAGTAAAGGGTAAAGTTAAAGCCCTGAAGGGCTTCGTATACACACCTGATATGTTATTTTTGCTCTTGGGACACATCCTCATTTAATTAATTTCCTATATCATGGATTTAGCCATTAGTATTCCTTTCATTCTGTGAGCTGCTTCTCTGCAAATAAAATTCTTATTTAATTACTCTTTAACCTGATAATTGTGCGATTTCTCTACCATATATGTAGGGAAGTCAAGCTTTATGTCCCCAAAATGTAAATCTGTAGTTTTATAAAAATCCAGAGCAAAGTAATTGTTTTCATCAAATTTTTGCTCACAGACATGTAATTTCAGTTTTATTTGGCTGAATATGCAATCTATTCTAACATGTCAGTTTTGAAAATAATTTAAGGCACATATTTCACATCCAAAACAATTTTAAAATGTTAAACTGGCACCAGTGTTTTCACTCTTCAAGCCATTTACCAACTCCTGTTTGAGCAGTGATTCTTAAATCTTATTTATTTATTTATTGGTAAGGAGGAGCTTTGCTAGTTCAATATCATATTCACCAGACTACATGGTCTCTCTCTGTCTTTATATTGATTTTTTTCAACCCTCGGGCATGGTTTCTTCCTAGTTTTCACATTTTGGTTCTGTTTTTTATTAGTATTTTGAGAAATACAAATAATTTTGAAGAACATTGCATCACCTTATATAGATTTTCTAATGCATTATTACTTTCTATATTCCTAAAACTTACTAAGGAACATCATCTATTAACTTTTAAAAAATCATTTCTCCTAAAATCTCATCAGCTGATATTGGCATAGAAATATGTATTTCTATTATTCTACACAACTTTTTCTAAGCAGAGGTTTGGGGAATTCTTTAAAGGCTTTCCTCCAGATTGCTTATGGATTGATAATGAAGCACAGAGAAAGGACCTGGAAAATTGTGATAATCCCTAAAACCAGTAATTGTCTAAATATTTATTGTAACACTGCCTTCTCTCAACATTCAAAATTTAAAGCAGTCTCTTGTGTCTTGCTATGTTGGGTCAAGACAAATATATTCATAAACCAAAATGAGTATATTTTAGTTAAACTTAATGAAATGAATACAGGTACATATATGTATATCTCTGAAGTTCTATGAAAACAATAATAAAAAATAAAAGGGTAGAAATCCAATAAGAAATGATACGTGTACACACTCCCACATCAGTTAATCATCCAGATTATTTTGTTGTTTTTCACTCAGCCATAAAACTCATGCTTTTTCATCACAAAGTAAGACTGGAACAAAATCAACACAAATAATTAGGATGTAAATTCTGAACCCTCAACACAAAGGCTTGAAAGGTTGTCTACTGAAAGTGGAAAGATTAACTCAAACCATGTTTCCTGGCTCAGAAGACCTTGAAACTTACTTCAACACAGTTTTCAGAATCATAGTAGCCAGGTTATAGCCACCAATGTAAGATATTGGAAAGCTTCCTTTTGGGAAATTGATGACTCGGAAGAAAGGACTAACTGATAATGGCATATACAATACTCTAAGTATCTAGATCAATACCATATAGCAATCACTAAACGAAGACATTAGAAGATAAACGTGCATAAGGAGTATCATAAAGAGGATTTTGGTAGTCTCTCTTACACATTAAGTGTAAGCCAAAGATCATCTACCATTGCAGGTGGCCATTGGTAAAAAATGCAGGTCAAAATAAATGCAGAAAGAAAAGAGGATTTTCAAGAGAACAAGGCAAGTAAGAAAACAAAGGACAATTCTTTTTTTTTTTTTTTTAAGATTTATTTATTTATTTATTTATTTATTTAAGAAAGAGAGATTAAGACAGAGAGAGTACAAGCCCGGGAAGAGGCAGAGGCAGAGGGAGAGGGAGAAGCAGACTCCTTGCTGAGCTGGAAGCGCAATGTGGGGCTCGATCCCAGGACCTGGAGATCATGACCTGAGCCAAAGGCAGACACTTAACCATCTGAGCCAGCCAGGTGACCCCAAAGGACAACTTCTAAAAGAAAAATAAACAAACTGCAATGTAGATTCTTTAAAAAATAGGATAAGACAATAACTCCATGAAATAAAAGCAAGATATATAAAAGAAACACTCAACAGGAAGTAGTATAAATGGAAAGTTGATAGCAAAAATATTAAAATTCATCAGAAGGTATTATTTAAAGCGAAAAGTTGGGCTCTAGAGAAAAAGTCAATATAGGAAATAAGAGGGAAAATAAAGAATTAGTTTAGAATATTCAATATCTTACTGCAGAATTTCCAGAATCCAAAAACAGATTGAAGAAAATCATCACAAAAATAATAAAAGAAAAAGTTCTAGGCAAGAAGGACATGATTTCTAGATAAAAAACAAACATAACAATGAATGACTAAAAAAGCAAAAGAGGCAGGGAATTACAGGTGTTCACTGCAGGAAATACCCTGAAAAAATACATGGAGAAAAAAATGTGTTTTTCCACAATGTCTGTTGCAGTGTTATTTATGTTAGCAATTATAAAAATTGTGGACATAGTCCTAAATGTAAAGAGATACAACATTTTGATTTAGATGGTGTGCTAAATTTTAGAATATTTTAATTCTACATGTTAAGAATGAAAAACAAATGCAGAACTCTGAGGGAGGAAATATAGGTCCTCCCAACTCTCTCTTTCATGTATATATTTTAATTAAAATTTAATCAAAATAACACATTGAGAAACTTAAGACATTAGTTTTACACTAACACGACATACGTACATTTATTTTATCACTCATTTTGTAATGCCCAGGGTAAGTTATTAGCACAAATTGAATTATAGTTTAAAATAAATTTTATTTTCACTAGAAAGATAGAAAAGTTACCATAGGAAAATTAAAAAACAACAAATTTTTACTAAATTAAAAATAATAAGTTATAGAACAAATTTTAATAGCTGATTACTAAAGCCATCAATGAGAGTGAGAGTATAGCAAGATTAAAATGCCAAAAGAAATTTAAGAAAAAGTAGACCAAGTCTAACTTCTCAGCACATATTGAAAAGTATGTTTTGTTTTTTTTTACCTTGAATTTGTGTGTATGTGTATCTTTTGTTTAAAGAAAATTAGTTTTGTCATATGTTAATTGTAAATATGTGTGAGCTATATATGTGCCATTGTGAATATGTTTTCTTCATCCCATTTCACAAAGCATCTAATTGCTTTATTGCAAAAGTATTCAGAGGGGAAAAAAATAGAAATAATTGTTGCTATGAAAGCCTGGGTCCTAGACCTTTGATAATACTTCTATTTGTTTTCATTAATTTTTTAAAAAGTTTACTGATTCTCTACTGAATGATAGGCATTTTTCTCATCATTGGGAACAGTGATGAAACAGATTGAGAAGAATCTTTATTTTTACATTCTTCTCAGGTGTAACTCCAGATAAACTTTTCTCATAAATTGATTAATTTGTTTCTTCCCAGCTGAAATGGAACATTACTTTTACTTTGATAGTTGCTTGTGTAGGCAGGGCACAAGTAATTATTAGAGTCAGATGAATGTATTTGACATTTTATTATGTTTTCACTTTCATTGTCTCCTACACACAGTTAAAGATAATTGTGTATCATCTGTAGAATGCTTGAAACATAACAAGAGTTGCCTAAAATAAAAAAGAATCAAAAGCATGACAAATTCACAGCACAGTCATGAATATCAAAGCCTCTATTTGCTATGGCAACTAAAGTGGAAATCTCCCCTGAATGGGCAGTAAGTGTCTGACTGTCATAACTTGTTATTAAGGTCTTGTAAGCAACATAAAAGATTATTAGAGACGTCAAAAACTATGTTTCAAAAATAATGTTTTTATCAGGAAGAATGGAGTGATGTCACAGTGTGTATTTCCTCCAGCATCACAGCCGAGAAAAAATGTATATAGAAGCAAATAGCTGCAATAATAAGCAGGTTGTGTTGGGGGTTAGCCAAGATGCATGGAGGAGGCTACTGTGATGCCAACATAGGTGGTATGGTCTGGAAAAATCTGCATTGACTTGACGGCAACATCTTTTAGACAGTGAGGCATTTACATCTTTTTCAATGTTGAATTTTGCTTAAATTGATTTAATAAAGTAAGAATGAATCCTTTATTTCAATGGGCTTTTCTTCTATGATATGTCCTCTTTGTATTTTTGCCTTTAATAACCTTCTAGGAAGTTCTTTTCACAAAGAACTATCAAAGGAAAGACTTCAAACCTGTTAGTGTTTGTGTAAAGTTATATAAGCACATAAGTCCTCTCATCAGCACACAAGGTAATATAAAAACTGTGAGAAAAATATAACATGATTATGTGCATACCAAAATCAATTTGCTTAGAAACACAATTAAAAAACATTTTTTATTTGATTGCTATCAGGAGACGATTCTCCCACAAGTCTGTCATGTTTTCACACATCTTGAGAACAGAGGCACTGACAGCTACAGCTTTTGCTCCAGATGACCTTTCGATAATGTTTGTATGGTAGTCAGCCTGGAGAGATAAGGCAGAAATTGTGCCTTCCTCTAGAGCAGTGGGAGAGTCGTTTTGCTTTCCAGGATAATAAAGATCTCTCATCTTGAAGAGGGTCTAGGTAAGTTGTAGCCCATTATGAATGACTGGGATTCCCTGAGCTTTGGGATCTTCAGCTGCAATACAAACCCGCTTCGTACACAGTATCCACCTGGGGAATCAGCTGTGCCCCTTGGAACTTGAGGGGCAAGGAGGGCCACCACAAGCAACATTCTGTGCTATAAAATGAAGTCTGTTGTCTCTGACCCGAGAATCTCATATTTTCTGCCAGCATCCGCAAAACCGTGTCAGGTTAACTTCAGAGTTTACAAGTAGGCCAAATATCTGACACCTACTATAGTTATTTACAAGTGACATTTTAGGATTTGGCACAACGATTTTCGTGTACATTGGGAAACAATTTAGAATGTTCTTCTGGAGAACAAATAAAAACTAAATTAAGCCTTTATTAATCACAACACTTTTCCCCCTCAGTTATAATAATTCTTTATAGCAAGGATTGACAACTATTTTCCTACAAAAGGCAGATATTAAATATTTTAAGCACTATGGGCCATATGGTCTCTGTTGTAACTACTAAACTCTATCACTGTAGTGTGTAAACAGACATACACAATGTATAAATGAATATAAATGAGCACGTCTTCCAGGTCATTCATTTTATTGATGTATGATAGTATTCTAATGATTTTTTGTATTTCTATGGCACCAGTTGTAATGTTTCTTCTTTCATTCCTAATTTTATTTGAATCTTCCCACTTTCTCTTAGTTTAGCTAAGATGCATCAATTTTGCTTATCTTTCCAAACCCCTATCATGCAGCCCACACTACTGATATCGATAAGTTGTCTCTTATTTCTAACCCCCTCTCCCCATTTGATCTGCCCATCACTTCCACTGGTGACTTTCTAATACACAAATCATAGTGTTTAAATCTTGAACTACCTCCAGTGTGTTCACAGGATGCCATTTGCAATGTTAAAACAGATGCTTTATTTACACTCAGCTCTGTCACACCATTCTCTGTTTCACAGCTAAACCATGCACTTTTAAATCTTTTTGGAAACTAGCTCACACTGTTTTTTTTTTTTTAAAGATTTTATTTATTTATTCGACAGAGATAGAGACAGCCAGCGAGAGAGGAAACACAAGCAGGGGGAGTGGGAGAGGAAGAAGCAGGCTCATAGCGGAGGAGCCTGATGTGGGGCTCGATCCCATAATGCCAGGATCACGCCCTGAGCCGAAGGCAGGCGCTTAACCACTGTGCCACCCAGGCGCCCCTCACGCTGTTTTTTTTAAGTGGAATATCATCCCAAATCCTCTTGCCTACCTCATGTCATCCTATTTAATGGTTCCTCCATTCTGTGGCTTTGCACATCATCGTATCTATTCTGATCAAATGAATTCTGCCTTATTTGTAATTCTGTAACGTTTTAAAGTCACCGTGATTGCAGCTATGATGTTGTATCATACTCGTACATTTGCATGTTTGTCTTCCCTAGTAGAAAGTAAGCCTTTATGGACCTTTCCTTCTCCTAATCCAAAGCACCGAGTGCAATGCTAGACACATAACAAATATTCACTAAATGTTTGTTGAACTGAATGGAATTTTATACCACATGTCTGTCACTGCTAAAATATTTGATTCATTTCCTGTGTTTTCCAGAGTTCTTTTTATATTATTATTATATTATATTATATTATATTATATTATATTATATTGTTTTGTATTATATTATATTATATATTTACATATTAAAGGTATATTGTTTTTGTTATGGTTCTAACTCCAAACATATTCATCATATTAAACTAGCTCCTAAAGCCTAAGGCCCATTCAAAAAGAATTTCAAATGTTAGATGCATTGAACAAATATTTATTTAGCAATGACTGTGTACTTAGCATTCTGCTAGGCCTTGCAAATAAAATCATAGACAGGTTAGAGAGGTCCCTGCAGTATGTATTTTTCTAGAAGATACTTCCCTGACATACAGAAGAAAATAGTTATTATTTGTTACTAGTTTTTAAATCTTGGGATATTTACTGTATTTGCATAAGTCTTCTTGTTCTTTAAAGCCAAGTTAATAATAGCACTTATATTCTTTGGTTTCAATGATGATCTGATGGGTTAACATAAGTTAAGTACATTAATGAGCAAATGCTGAATGAATATTAGCTGTTTTGACTGTTATTTTCATATTGATGTTGGTGATAATGAATAGTAAATAACTGAAAGAGAAAACAAGAGGCATTCATATTATAATAAAATAAGCAACATTTTTTGGGGGCAATTTTATGTTAACACATTTATAAGGGAACTTTTAATTTAAAATGTTTAGTTAGATGTCTTTGAGCTGCTTTGCTGGATGTAACAAGTCACTCTGGGGCAATGTTGGTTTTGTCCCATTGTCTCGCTCCTCTTCTGAATAGGTACCTAAGTAGGAATCAACATCAAATGATTTTGAATTGAATTAATCAAATGAATTGATCATTATCAAATGGGAAGTTTTTGTTTTTTGTTTTTCCCAAAGAGACTATTGTGACTTGGACAAGACTTTGCCACTTCACTTTTATAAGCGAAGTTTACTGCTTAGAAAATTTTGCAAAATTCACATAGTGTCTGGAAGCACTTTGATAGGAAAGGAAGGAATGCCAATGCAAAACTTAATTTTCTTAGGAAAAGCTGGTGATTGAACTGAGGTCTCCAGTTCTTTAACCTACATGACCTAAGGAGAAAAAAACATTCTCTTTTATCTAATAAGAAAAAAATCTTGGTGGGAGATCTAGAGAACTGGAAAATTCCTGGAGAAATAAGAAGCCTCAGATAATATGTAGTATAGCTAAATTTGTTTTATAATGCAAAAATTTTAAAGTAGATCTGTTTCATAAAGTTTAGGTTGAGATTGAATCTCTAAATCATTTTAACAACTATTTATTCTTAGGTGCAATCCAGTTCATTTAGTTCAATAAATATTTGTTGAGCTTTACTATATACCAAGACACTATAAAGGGCCCTGTGAATATACCCATCAATTACATTGCTCTGTCCTTACAGTTTTCACTATGTAAGAGGGAGACAGACAATGCACCAGGTACACACAGATATGATAATATATAGTCAGGCGTCTAATCAAACAAAAGGGAGTCATGTTAACATTCCTGGAAGTATTAGAATGTAATCTGATTTCTAAAGAATAACCAGAAGACAGGCAAATGACAAGACAATGTGCCAGAGTTAGGCATTCCTGGCCTCGCGGGTAACATAAGCAAAGTTGAGAACAAAGATTGAGCTATGTGATTTGTATTCAAGGAGTCTGGTAGTGTTGGAATACATATACGGCAGTTTTGTGATGGGCAAGTGGACAGGGGCCAGCCCTTTGTGTGGCTTACATGCTCTGCCATGGAGTATGGCTTTGCACATATAAATATGAAAGCAAGGGCACAGCAGTGTCAGACTTGTAATTTATTCAGAATAATCATGCACCCTGAATTAAAGGTGGACTGAAAGGGTCTAGGACAAGGGGCTGGGAAGCCCACAAAGTCATTACTGTAGTATATTGCATGAGTGACCATGATGGCAAATTATAATAAGGATAAAGAAGAAAGAACTGCCTTGAGAAATTCCTGGGAAGAATGGTTTGCACAAGTTAATGATTGATGGAATGCAGGAGACGACTGACAGGTTTCGAAGTTGACTGCCAAGTTTATAACTTGGGTAAATTGGAGAATGATGGTTCCAACTACTAAGAGAGAAACTAATCAATGGAAAATAGGTTTCACTATTTGAGATGAGCATGTGGGTATCCATTTTCAAACTGTAAAAAATCGCAATCACAAAAATCACTCATTTTTAGGAATTCATGTCAGAGAAACTTTGAGGACTTTTTAGTGTCTTCACTATATCCTCAATATCCAGACTTTGACATAAAAATTGCAATGCTATCCCAAGGAAAATAATTTAATCTTTCTCATTAATAAACTGTATTACAAAATAGAATACTCACGTATTAGTTTCTATTTTTTCTTTTTAAAAAATATTTTATTTATTCATTTGAGAGAAAGAGACAGCACAAGTGGGAGGGGTGGAGGGAGAGGGAGAGAGAATTTCAAGCAGACTCCACAATAAGCAGGGAGCCCAGTGAGGGGCTTGATCCCAGGACGCTGAGATCATGACCTGAGCTGAAACCAAGAGTCAGAAGTTTAACCCACTGAGCCATCCAGGTGCCCCACAAGTATTATTTTCTATATGTAAATTTCATCAACAGAAACTTTGGGAAATGGTGTTTTCAATCTTTAAGTACCCACATATTGTTCTTGATTTTGCCTCTTGACCACAAGGCCTAAAATATTTACTGTTTGGACCTTTACAGAAACGAGTTGCTGACGGAGAAGTTCCTACTCAAATTATTGGAAGGATTCCATTAATTGGTATGAAAAAGCCAGAAAAGTCTAGGAAATTGTTTGAAATATTTTATTGGAATGTCACAAAATAAGGTATCTAAATGACCACTAAAACATATACAAATATGCTCACTCTAATTGTAGTCAGGAAAATACAAATTAAAACTGTAAGCGATAATGTTGCACACATCTCAAGTTTGGCAAAAAACTGAAAAAAAAAAACCTTGTCAAAATAAGTAATGGTCAGAGTTTGGAGGCAAACAATTCTTACGTTGTTCACACTACTCTTCTGGTAGAATTCAGATGCGCATAGAATTCGGAAACAGTTCTTTGTTATGCAGTAGATTTGAAGAAGGGCTTCCCCCTCATAGTATTTCTGCTCGTACACTAATACTCTAGGGAAATTTTTGTACAAATGCACCAGAAGACACATAATAAATGTTCATAGTAGCATTGTTTGAAATAGAATAACTGGAGACAATGAAACTAAATAAAATAGATTGTCATATTTTCATACCATGGAATAGTACCTCAATGAAAATGAAAGATTAATTACATGCAGCAACATAATGAATAGGACACATGAACATATAAGTCTACACATAGACACACAAAATGTTGGGAGTAAAAGGCACAGCACCCCATTTTTTTTTAAAGTTCACAATTAGACAAAACTTAGATATACTACTTTAGGGTAAAAAGTATAAAGAAAGAAGTAAACGCTGAAGTGAAGAAAGCTAATTTCAATCAGAGTGTTGGCACACTGGGAATTGGGTACCAGCTAGAATGGAGATGGCCCAGGCGGTAACTTCAGGATTATTGATTGAACTGCTCATGTGTGTTCATTTTCTATGTCTACACATTGAATAATAACTTAGTCAATGCTCGCATTTATGCATTTGGGCTTTCATTTCATGTCTCACACCAAGGTTGCTGTTGAGAGTTTCTATTTTCATGGGAAAAAAACCAATTAACTGTCACAGTGTTTTCCTTTTCAGCGTGTGAGTTTCCCTCCAAAGGAATCATCCATATTTCTGCCCGAAGTGCTGGGTGGATTATTTTAAAACCAGATGGCAATATTCTGAGAGCAAGAAGCAGCAAAGGGCCAGAGAATCTCACCATTGAGTTTATGCATTTTTATTTAATACTCTGATTTTTAATAGATACCTTATCTGGCCCTCAGCTGGTTTCTTAAATCCCAAGCTATTCGCTTCATCTTATCCAAAGAGTAAATTTAACTTTGTTTTCCGTTAGGAAGAAAAGTATGCATTATCGGCTGTGCAATAAAGGTGAAGTGATGTAGATCTGAAGGTTTGTTATTACCATATTTGGACCTACGCATTTACTCATTCATTCACTTGTTCAATCCTATCATATCCATAAATTAGAGATGTCTGTTGCTAATTCCTGAGATACTTCAGGGATCTGAAGTGGAGAGACTTCCTTCCTCAAGCTTCTCTATTGGCTTAGATTTTTATCTTCCTCCCTCTTTTAAATCAGGTATCATACATCTGTCTATTTCCTGGCTTCAAAATTTTATTTACATTACTTGACTTCTGTCTTCTCTTTCTTTTATTTTTAAAATTTGGGGGGTTCTTGCCTTTTTAATTTTTTTTCTGTCATTTTGTTGGGATTTACGAAGAAAGAAAGAGGAACATGCTTTATTCACTTTGAATTGTTAAAATTCACTACACTACTAATTTTTCAAAATCCGATCTATTTTAATAATGCTCATTTGTTTATATGCTGCATTTTCTCATTTAGATATGGTGCTAGACATTTTTCTTTCCTTTTTTTTTTTTTAGAGAGAGAGCACGTGCATGGTGTTGGGGGAGAAGGGGTAGGGGGAGAGGGAGAGGGAGAATCTCGAGCAGACTCTTCGCTCAATGTGGAGCCCAGCAAGGGGCTGGATCTCATAACCCTGAGATCATAACCTGAGCCAAAATCAAGAGTTGGCCACTTAACCGATTGAGTCACCCAGGCGCCCACGATTACTTTTCTTTAGACACCCTAATCCTTAGACACTTCAGATATTTTTCTGGATAGATCCAGTTTTTAATACATGACATACTCTTGTTCTTTTTATAAAAAGTTCTATTGATCATACATTAATAATTTAAATGTTTGGTTCTCTTCTCTGAATATGCTAAAATTAAATGACTGAATGGGGATAGAGACATGAATATTTATATCACTGAAACAATTAATTGATGCCCTTTATTTTCTACGTTAATACTGGAAATAAGACACCATCAATAGGGCTTTCTCCATAGACTGATCTCTGTTTGTTTCTTGCTTTTTATTTATGTCATACTGTTCTGTCTTAGATAAAAGAATATTGATAATTAGTATACACATTAGATTTTTGTACTTTATTTTAAACTCCAATAAATGACAGAATCTTCTATTTAGCTAACATAGGTTTAAAGGGGGTGTGTCTGTTAGATTAAATTTTCTTAGGGATGGATATAAGCATTTCCTTACTTCTCATAAATTTGGTCTCTTTTATACGTTATTTCATATTTGGGGGGCTTAGTTCAGGCTTAGACATTTCAAGATGTACATTGGCTTTAATTCAAGAGAATGTATTCATTTTTAGATGAATAATAAGTAAATGGGCCAGCTCCATTCTGTGTTATATTATCTTTTTAATTACTAGCTATTACCACAAATTACCACCATCATTTTGATAAATACCTATAATTCCTTAAATTTTTCCAAGCTAAAGTGATTATTTGCATAAGGGACAGATTATTCAAAATAGCTTTAGTACAGGGCATTGATACAAAAATCCTTGCTAATGATGTGATGGCGAATGAGAGTACAACTAAATAATTCAAGTATAGTAATGTAAAAACAAGAATTTTCAGGGAGATTATATAGCTAGTCATAAATAAATAAATAGATAAATGCAACTTCTGAAAAAGACCATGCAATGAATATTTTTCCCAAATGTATATAAATTGGGAAGCAGAAAATTATCCCTGTATAAAACAAACTGCATTAAAACAATGATCACTGTACTTGGAAACTTTATTAGGTAGACTATTCTATTTTATTTATTATTTTAGGCACAGTGATATGTAGTGACTGTTTTCTTTATATTTTCTGGCAAAAAAGGTCACCAGAAAAATAACGTTAAACATAATTGTCAAAAAAACTAGGCTTTATTGCTTTGGTGATTTGACTAAAGTCAAATGAGAAAGTATGAACCAGAGATTTATGCATAATATGAGTCTGGCGACATTTAGATTTAACTGGCAATACAGTGTGCTGACAATACAAGAATATGGCTCACCTCTGAGTTATTTTTGTTGCCAGGGTGTTAAAAGGTGACCAGAGTTTTAGCTTACTGTCTCCAAAATAAAGACTGTGTTTTCTGGGGTTTTTCCTATTTAATATTCATTATTTACATTTTCTCTTCATAGTGCAATTTAATGAAAATTTCAAGAAATATATTTAGCAATATGCTAAAAACAATTATAGGGTTTCTTAGCTAGTTACTTGATTTTACTTACGCTGATTTTTAAAACAAATAAGAATCATCCAGAAGAGACACCAAAAAGCAGGCCAGGAATAGTAAAGAACAGACATAGCATTTGTAACAGAGGTGATGTCACACAATTAAGGAGTATGACAATCAAGTCGATTCTTTTGCCACCAGTTTCCATTCAATATGGACACACATGCTTGAGAGTGGAAATAGAAAAGTAGAACTTTCTAATTGACTTATTTCTGGAGGGTCTGGCATTTGTCCAAAAGCTCCTAATGTTTCAAAGTGCTAAAAACTGAAAGCTGTATTTTTTATCCATTTTCACAAAAAATTTAGCCTACTGGTCTCAACTGATCATGGTAACAGTTACTCAGAGTGAACAATGTGGATTGTTGGAATTGACACCACCTGAAATGTGGTCTAAAGCTTTAAATTCATAAGATATCATTGTTTTTTCCCATGGTTGCTATTCTGTACATGCATTGAGAAAAAAAAGGAGTCTACTTTAACATGTATCATTATGGCAATCATAAACAAACATTTATAAAGAGCCTAATATTTGCAAGGCACTGGGGACTTCATTATAACAGGAGGAAAATATGTCACAATTAATTACATATAATTTGATGAAAGTCATTACACTTATGTAAATAAAACAATGGGAACACAAAGCTAGCAACCAAATTTCACCAGGGAGATAAAGACAGGACTGTCAGGTAGTCTCACTAAAGTATGTTTGACCTCAGCATTTACAGATGGGAGTTTTTCAGTGAGAAAGAGACTTCAGGCAAAGGAAAGAACACAAGTAAGTGTACAGATACAAGACAACTCCTGCACTACTTTTACAATACATGGCAAATGAATTCAGAGAAAAGTAATTGAGTTTATTTTTTTAAACCTCAATAGACTAGGAATATTTAATAAGGAGAAGAAAGTACAAATGTCTCCAAATACTTGAAAGAGGTTAATACAAAAAGGAAATTGGATTTGGGGAGGTAGCCAAGTTCAGACCTGAATATGGGCACGAAGGGGAATTTGTTAGTGGTCAGATTTCACTAAAATGGGAAAAGCCTGGCTGGGAGGGGTCTGAGCTGCATGACATTGGAAACACTCTAGCTTAGGTAGTGTGGCTTTAAATGTCAGATGTATCCATGTGTATTTCCCGATTTATTTTTAAACAAACATTTGTTGATATATGTTCAAATGATATGGAAAATGCTACTGCAAGTTACATTAAACTCTAATGAAATAATTGTTTTTCTCATATATCTTGTTTTTTATTAGAGAACGATCATTTCCATATTGTAGGAAATATGAACATGTAATCGCTACAAGGAAATACACACTGTTGCTATACAAATCCTCCCTCATGGTCTCATGGGAATTTGGGTAAGGCGGGTTATAGAAAGCAACCACTCCTTTCAAACTTACATTTCCAAAAAGCCAGTGGGCAGCTACTGTTGTGGTTAGAAGGCCAAAATGGAATTACTCAGAAGTAGTGAGAATATTGCACATTTTCTTGGTATATTCTGAATTCTCTTGTGTTTTTTAGCAAATTTCCCCAGTCTCGTATAGTATTTCTTGGCTACTCTCTCTGCCTCCCAAAGCAGTCTTCTGACCCTCATCATACTGAGATAATGATATCTTAACAATTAAATGTATTATTTCCCCCCTAAAACTGCTTTATCTTTATTTGCCTTAGCAGATGGCAACTCATGGTTTTCAATGAATTTATCATTGAAAGTTTAAATAATGGTTTAATAGACTACTTAAGGTAATGGTTTAAATTTTGGCTTAAATAATGGTTTAATAGACTTCTTTCCCTAAAGAAAATAGAAAAATAATTAAAATTTCATTTTGGATAACAGAAATTTAATATATGTAAGACCTAAATCATTTACTCTCCACTCTGCTTGGTTTGTCCAGAGAGTCTTAACATGAAGCTTGGAGAGAGATGATATTTTTAATTGTCTATATTTGCCAAAAATTATGTTTTAGCACATTTTACCATACGAAAGATAATTCTTGTCAGCATTAATATAAACATTTTGAAATGTTGTCTAAATATTATATTTCAGCTCTGATTAATTCTTCAGCTTTTAAAAGTTCACATAAATATTCAAATTTTACTAAATCATATTTAAAAATCAATGAAAGATAGTAGAAATGATTCTGAGTTATCACAAGTTATATCATGCAGTGAAAAAATAAAGCTATTATTTTGATGGTGATGTGTTAAAATGATTTCCACATATAAACTTTCAATAGAAAAATATACAGGGAGTAAAATAATTTCAGCAACAGAATTTTGATTGTTATGTTTAGAATATACTCAATTTAAAGCAAATAAAATAAACAACATATAATAGAATCAGAAAAAACAAACATACACTTTGAAGGCATTATTTGGGCCAGGGGGCGGGGCGGGTGGATACAGTATCATGATCAATTATTCTTCATCTAATTTTCGAAGATTTTTGAAGGAGAATATTGTCCTTTAGAAGTCAGTTCCAATGGGCAATTCTAGTTAAACAGGGCATTCTTTATAACAAGCATATAAACCATATAAACTTGATAAAATGTAAAGCTTTGAAGAAAATAAGGAACTTCGTGCACACACACTAACACTATTTCATACACACAAGCACAACGAATGAACTTAATGAGCTTACTGGTTCATTAAACTTTCCTTTTTCGAGATAACAAGACCAACAAACCATTCTGGGTCTATGAGCAACACATAACACACAAAGTAACTAAAACGGATTCTTTACATTTATGTATCCAAAGTATGATTAATTGTTTATTTGCTCATATACGTTTTCTGAAGTTCGAAGAAAAAATGTTAATAAGCTTAATTTGGGAAATCACCATCATTTCACCATCATTCTATCCTTGGCAACTTACATAAATGTTTTACATATTTCTAGGGTAGTGCATTAGGTATCCTTGAAGTAAATGCATTGCCTAAATCCATGCTGAGAAAAGCATCAAAATTAATTTACAATATAAAATTGCAAAGGGAGCAATTGTGGTTCCAGAAGACAATTTAACTTCCCACTAGAATATATTGTTCATTATCACAAGACCACACTTTTCCAGAACTCCTATTACTATTGATGATCTCATACAATGAAAGAGGCATTCTATTTAAAAATAATGATAATAAGCCACTTTTTTTTCTTTTGAAATAACAACCTATTTCAACAAAGTTGTCTCCTGGAAAAAATAGCTTGAAAATATAGCAAATACACAAAATTGTTTCTGAAAGAATAGGCCCAGTGAATTAAAATACTGTTTTCTCTTTTCTCTCCTTTTTTTATACCTTTACCAAAAGTAAGCTTGAAAAAAGAAATAAAAGCATTTTTCATGATTACCCTCTCACTCTTGATATTATCCTAGGTTCCTGATGATAAGACCAGGTGCTCTAAATCTGGCTCATTGCTTAGAAAGAGAAAAGAAAGGATCTTAAAGCATTTTATTAGTGGAGAGAGTGATGCAATTCCTTCTCTAGTATATTCTTTAATTTGAATTTCATTCCTTAAAAAGCCCACAAATACCCTGTAGTGAAATATAGATAGCAATAAAAAGTACAAAATGAAGGAAAGCTACACTTTTGGAAGAATTCAAGCATTGTGCTAATGTGCGCAGAGGTTTTATATAGATGGCCAACTGTTTCTGCGCCAGCAGAGAGAATTCGCTTGCCGATCAACACTCTCAGGGTTGTGATTTTCCTTTTTCACCTCAGTAAATCTTTTAGGTCAGGCTATCAAATATTATCTTCAGGACCATACCAAATGTAATCAACTTTCTTTCTAATTAAAGTGTTCTTTGTGCATGCCTCAATACGTATGCTCCAATAATTCATTGATGAGGAAATATCCTGTTTCAATAAACAAATTCTTTCCTTCATATCTGATCATGTTGTTTTCTTATTCTTTTTGCACTCTCCCTCCTTTCCTTCCTTCTTTCCTTCCTCTCACTCCTCCTTTCTTCTGTCTTATCTTTGCTTCTTCATTTTTCTCAAACCTTCTAGAACATAATTTTTCCCTATGAATATTGAACATTGACATGAAAACAAGGCCCGTTATCTCTCTCTCTCTTTTTTTTTAAAGATTTTATTTATTTATTCGACAGAGAGAGAGACAGCCAGCAAGAGAGGGAACACAAGCAGGGGGAGTGGGAGAGGAAGAAGCAGGCTCCTAGAGGAAGAGCCTGATGTGGGGCTCGATCCCAGAACGCTGGGGTCACACCCTGAGCCAAAGGCAGAGGCTTAAGGACTGCTCGACCCAGGCGCCCCAAGGCCCACTATCGCTTGAAAGTAACAACCACAGAGGCTCACATGTCATAAAACCTGCATCTAGAATTTCTCCTTACCACTTTAGGGTGTTCTAATCTCATCTGTGGGACAGAAACATTTCCTTGTTTTGTTTCTTTGGCTTGTGTAGCTGCAATAGGAGAGAAGTCTGTTCTGAGGCCAAAGGCAACTATTTGCTCTTAAGGGCAGTGCTTCACAGAAGCAAATTAAGGTTACTTCAGCATCAGCCTTTAGTGACAAACATAGTCCACAAATATCTGCTAAATACTAACTCAGTGAATTTAGTGGTCAGAAAGCAAAGAATCATTTTTCTTATGGCGCATTATTCCTTCTATAAAAGAAGAATTCAAAGTATTAGTAATAATGTCTGCTCTGCCCCAAAGAGGAATGGATGAGAAAAAATTCAGAAACTACATAACCCAATGTTTTCCCCAAAGAGTAAAAAGCACTAAAAAAGTACAAAGGAGGCAATATAGTTTATTGGCCCACAATCTGTTTTACACCAAAAATTCCTGAAGCTCTCAAAAAGTGTGTCAATTGCCTTGGGGCAAATAGTTAGAAAATGACACACTCAGAATTGGAATTCAGATCTTTCAATTTCTGTTCCAAAATACACTCAGCAATACTATATTATGCCCTTTGCTATATCCATCATCAAAACATTCCCAGCGTGAAAGTAAAAATTACTCCAGACCAGATTAAACAGACAAAGAAGACTTTATTTAAGCCAGAAAGGCCAGAACTGAGTCTCGGCTCAATTCTCTGGAAATGAGAGGCAGTAAGAAATCAGGGTAAGGGGGAGATGGTAAGCCGTTCCACTAGCTAACTGGTTTTACAACCTCGAGCAGGCACTGGCAGAGGTCAGGCTCCTACCCTCCCACGGAGACTGGGAAATAGGGGAATTATTTCCCTTGATGATTTACATTTCAAAGAGAAAGACAACCCTGGGATGTGAAACTAGCAAGAGGCTTAAAAATGTTTCATCTCAAAGGTGCACAGAGAGAATGTACAATTAGGAGTTTTCTACAGCAAATTATCCAAGAAAAGGGAGATTGAAGACCTACAGTCAGGATGAAGCCTGGCTCACGCTTAGTCCAGCTAAGAAGACACTTTCAGCCATCTTTGACATTAGTCATAGTTGGAAATAAAAATATGTCTGTATTAAAAACAGTAATTCAAATTTATTCACCTACTTCACTCATCTGCACATTTCTATATATAAAGTTCCCCTCGATGCAGCCAACTTGCCAGTGTTTTATGTTTGTTTGTTTTTTAAGTAATTTCTAAATTTGTCTTAGTCCATTCAGACTGCTAGAACAAATACCGTGCATCCAGTAGCTTATAAACAGAAATTTATTTCTCCAGTTCTGGAGGCTGGCAGTCCAACACCAGGTGCCAGCATGACCAGTGTCTGCCGAAGGCCTTCTTCTGGGTTGCAGACTACTAACTTCTCCCTGGGTCCTCACAGAGCGGCAGCGATGAGGGTGATCTCTGGGGTCTCTCTTAGACAACCACTGATTCTATTCATAAAGGCTCCACACTCACGACCTAAGCACTACCCAAAGGCCCAGCTCCAAAAACCATCCCACTGGGCATTAGAATCTCCACATGTGAACTCGAGGTGGGTGAGGGGAGGACACACACAAGCATTCAGACCATCGCACTGCCCTGTAAGTGCACAGATGTTCCTTTTAGGACTTCCACTCAAAATCATCCATCTCCCCCCCATGGTGCTGCCTGTCTGCTGAATTCCTGCTGCTGTCCTTCACAAGAGTGTCTATTCCTTCTCCATGGTGTTGTCTCCTAGTGGCACCCCCTCCTTGTGAACCCTGAAGCTTGCAAGGAGCCTCATGTTCCCATCAACCTTTAATTTGCTGGACTCATATCTTTTTGCCAGCCCCATGTCACACGACATTGCCAGTACCTTTATGGCTCAGCATCTCCTCTTGAAAGAAAATGTCCTGAAGCATCTATAGGATTGGGAAATAGAAAAGTAAATTTACCATCAACAAGTCACAAAGGGGTGGGCTTCCAAAAACTAAAGCTTATTCAAGTTGTTTACATTTTGAAATTCACTGAGACCGATATTTACTCTGAATTTTACATCGTGCCTTGTGATTATGGAACGTCCTCTTCATGATGCAGTTATAGGGACTACCATCTGGGAGACTAATTTTAGTCCCTTATAGTTATAATTGCTACCACGTATTGCTCATTTACTCTGGGCGAGGCCCTATATCAAGGGCTTTGCCTGCATCATGTTAATGACAGTGTTTATAAGAAATACTTATAGCATTTATGAGAAAGTGAGACTCAACTGAGTGGAAAGAAAACAGTGATGGACTGGGAGGGAGCTCGATCACTGCTGTGTGGTTGTGGTTGTGGTGTTTCTCTCCATGACAACAGCTCTCAGTTTCTCTTTTGCTGTTTTCCTATCTTCCTGAAGACTTTGGAATCTTTAGTCTGTTACAGAAGAATTAGAACCATGATATATGCATCAAAATGTACATTGGTGATTTTATAAATCTGTAGAGATCTACCATGGTTGCCCATTATTTTTTTTGTATATTTAAATATTTTATTTTAGAATAGTTTTATATTTACAAAATCTTGCAAAAACATTACAGAGTTTCATACGCCCCCTCCGACTTCCCTATTGTTTACCTTTTACATTACTATGATACACTTTTTTTTTTTAACAATTGAGGAACCAATTTTGGTACATTTGAATTAACTAAAGTCTGTGCTTTATTTAGATTTTTCTAGTTTTTACCTAATGCTCTTTTTCTGTTCTATAATCCCATCTAAGACAATATATTACAATTAGTTACCATATGTTCTTAGGATCTTCTCAGTTGTGACAATTTTTCAGGCTTTCCTTCTTTTGATGATCTTGTCAGTTTTTAGGAGTACTGGTCAGATATTTTTTAGAATGTCCCCCTATTGAGATTTGTCTGATATTTTTCTCATGGTTACACTGGAGTTTGGGTTTTTGATAGTAGGATCAGACAGTGCCATTCTCATCACATCAAACCAAGAAGATAAACTATCAACCTGACTCATCACTGTTTAACATTGACCTTGATCACCTGCCTGAGGTAGTGTAAGCCAGGTTTCTCTATTGGAAAGTTGATCTTCCCTACTTCCCCCTTTCCATACTGCGCTCTATGAAAGGAAGTCACTATGTGCATATATTTATTTATGTCAGCCATTTATTTATTTATGACTGATTCTAAAATCAGTCAAGGCTCTATTATTTTTCAAGAGGTATTAGATATTTGCTAATGATATTAGAAACCAAAATGTGGGCTAAGAAAGTTGGTTGCTATTGAAGTGTCATTGTTTCTGGCTCTCTCACCTGACAGAGCAAGAAAATATACATGTGTATATACCATCCCATGTACAAAATATAAACATATATTTCTATAAGAAAATATTCATAGCTTTATTAAGCTAAACATGAGTTCAAACTCAAATCCATTACCACATGGATTATTCTAGCCTCTTCCCCATACATGTGTGTAGTTCCCACTCCAACAATGAGAAACTTGGCTACTACCATTTGCCATCCAATCCAATTCCATATGCATGAATAACATTACCAATTGGACTT
Organism: Ursus americanus; assembly: GCF_024610735.1. Lineage (NCBI taxonomy): Eukaryota > Metazoa > Chordata > Mammalia > Carnivora > Ursidae > Ursus > Ursus americanus. The sequence goes on along the minus strand of NC_142145.1, from coordinate 9,206,324 downwards.
CGTTAACCAGTACTGTCTTAGGAAACAACTTTACAAACTAGAGTATGGTGTTAAAGTACAGATTTTTGTTTGTTTTGCCTTTAGTCTTATAGACTTCACGTATTTTAAAGTTACTTGGGTTAGCAGCTTCCCCCCACTTCCTCCCCCACTTCCTTCAGTGAGATTTTTCATATATTCATAGTACAGTTAGATTATCCTATCACATTTTGCACTCTATCTTGAGATTCTCCTGACATCCTAAACGATTTTTTTTTATTTGTCAATATTACATTTCATACTTGGTGATGAAAAGTTCAATGGGTTTGACAAATGCATGCTGTCATGTATCCACAATTACAGTATCATACTGAATACTTTCACTACCCTAAAAAATCTCTTATGCTTTGCCTATTTATCCTCTCCTCCATCTCTGAAATTCCGATCTGTCTGTCTCCATAGGTTTGCCTTTTCCAAAATGTCATGTAATTGGAATCAGACAGTATTCAAGATTTTCAGACTGGATTCTTCCACTTATTAATGTGCAGTTACGATTCAAACTTTGCTTTTCATGGCTTAATAGCTCATTTGTTTTTATCCCTGAATAATATTCCATTGTATAGATGTACTATTGTTTGTTTCTCAATTCCATATTGAAGGGCAACTTAGCTACTTGCAGTTTTATTGAAAAGACTATATCCTTTCTTCATTGAATTGCTTTTGCTCCTTTGTTAAAGAGCAGTTGACCATATTGGTGGGGATCTATTTGTAGGCCCTCTATGCTGTCCCACTGATCTATATGTTTATATTTTTGCCCACACTGTATGCCTTGGAATCTCAGAAATTGGGTAGTGTGGGACTTCCAACTTTGTTCTTTTTTCAGGATTAGGCTGGCTATCCTCAGTCTTTACTTTTGCACATGAACACAGAATCAGTGTCTACAATAGCTTGCTGTTTTTTTGAGTGGATTGTACTAGATCTATAGATGAGATAGGAAGGGTTGATAATTTTATAATATTATATCTTCCAACCCATGAATACAGACTATCCCTTTTATTTATTTAGATTTTTCTCTATTTTTCAGATGCACATAGATCCCACATATTCTTCTAATATTTAACATTTATATATTTCATTTTCGGTGTTGCTGTAAATGGTATTTTAAATTTCAAATTCAATTTTTTCATTGCTGGCATTGAAAAACATTGAGTTTGAATGTTAACTTTGTGTCAGGAGTTGAATTGTGTTCCTCCAAAAATACTCCCAGTACCTCAAAACGTGACCTTGTTTGGAAGCAGGGTCTTTACAGAGTTAATTAAGTCAAAATGATATTAGATCTGCCTTAATCCTACATGACTAGTGTTCTTATAAAAAGGAGGAATTGGTTACACAGTCTCAAACAGATGGAAGACAATAATAACGCAGACAGAAGACGGTCATATGACTACAATGATGCCTCCACAAGCCAAAGAAGGCCAAGCATTGCCTGCAAGCATCAGAAACTAGAAGAGGCAAGGAATGATTCTCCCCAGAGCTGTCAGAAAAATCATGGCTCTACTGGCATATTGATTTCAGACTTTTAGCCTCCAGAATTATGGAATAATAAATGTCTGTTGTTTTAAGCCATCCAATGTTGGATATTTTGTTAAGGCAGCTAATACATCTTGCATCTTGCAACCATACTGTACCTGCTTATTTGTTCCAGAAGATTTTTTTTTTCAATTCTTTTTGATGTTGTACATAAACAATCATGTCATCTGTGAACAAAGATAATCGTATTTATTCCTTCCAAAACTATACACATTTTCTTTTCTTGTCCAACTGCATTAAGACTTCCTGTATGAAATTCAATAATTGTAGAAAGAGATAGTATTCTTATTTTATTTTTAATCTTAGAGAGTGAGGGTTTGGTTTCTCACTCTTAACCATGATTTTAGCTGTAACTTTTTGTATAGATTTTTTTTTTTCTCAAGCTGAGGATGTTCTGCTCTATTCCTAGTTTGCTGAGAGCTCTTATTATGAATGGATGTTGCATTTTACCAACTGCTTTTATTGTGATAATTTATATGATCATATGATTTGTGTTATTTGATTTATTGATATAGTGGATTGCATTAACTCATTTTTCAATGTTTAACCAGTTTTGCATACCCAAAATAAATTATCTTGACCATCGTGTACAATTTTTTTATACATCCTTGAAATTGATTTGCTAATATTTTGTTGAGGATTTTTGCAGCTCTGTTTATGAGAGATACCAGTCCGTGGTTTTCCTATTTTATAATATCTTTGTCTAGTTGTGGTATCAGGGTGATGCTTGCTTCATTGAATGAGTCAGAAGTATGATCTTAGCTTCTGTTTCCTAGAAGATTGTGGGAACTTGGTATCATTCCTTCATTAAATATTTGGTACAATTCACCAGTAAATTAGTCTAAGCTTGGAAGTTTCTTTGTTGGAAGGTTCTTAATTTTTAATTAATTTTTAAATAGATGTAGGACTATTCAGTTTATATATATCTCCTTATGTGAATTTTGGTCTTTTGTATTTTTGGATAGTCCAGGATAATCTTTCCATCTCAAGACTGTTGATTTAACCACATCTACCAAGTATCTTTTTCCACATAAGATAACATAGGCACGGGTTTCAGGCATTAGATCTTAGACCTTGTAGGGGAGTCATTATTCTGCCTACCACAGTCTGCCTTCTCTCCTCCAAAAATTTATGTCAGTTCTCCATACAAAATGTATTTATTCCATCCCAATATCCCCAAAGTCTCCACCCACTAAACTTGTCCACAAACATCTGAACTTAAAAAGAGTATATATTTTGCTGGTGTTGTTAGATGGAGTGATCTCTAAATGTCAATTATATTAAGTTGATTGATATGGTTGTTCAGGTCAACTATATCCTTACTGATTTTCTGCCTGTTTGATTTATAAATAGCTGACAGGGGGTGTGGAAGTCTTGAACGAGAACATTGCATTTGTCTATTTCTCCTTTCAGTTCTATATTTCTCCCATTTACTCTGATACTCATTTTTTTATTATTTTGATGTTTATTATATGAGGTTCAGATACAATTAGGAATTGTCGTGTCTTCTTGGAAAACTGACACCTTTATTTACGTAGTGCCCCTCATTATCTTGGATAATTCTCCTAGTTCTGAAGTCTGCTTTGTCTGAAACTAGTATTGATATTCAATCTTTCATTTCATTAATGTTAACATGGCATACCTTTCTCCATTCCTTCACTTTGAACCTGTGTCTTTATATTTAAAATGTATTTTGTAGACAACAAATAATTGGGTATCATCTTTTTTCTGCACTTTGACAATCTCAGTCTTTTATTTGGTACACTAGATTATCCACATTTAAGGTGGTTATCAATATGGTCGGATAAATATCATATCTGAACATGCTTTCTATTTCTTGAATTTGTTTTTTTGCTTTTTTCCCTCTTTTCTTGCATCCTCTGGTTTCTGTTGAGCATTATATGATTTCATTCTGTTCTTGTCTTGGGGCATCAATTATACTTCTTTAAAAAAAAATTAGTGGTAGCCCTAGAGTTTACAACATACTTTTTAAAATAATCTAAATCCACCTCCAGGTAACAATATACTGTTTTGCATGTAATGCAGAGCACTTACAGCAGTGAATTTCCAATTCCTACCTCTTGTTTCTCGGGATATTGCTGTCATTCATTTCACTTATCCATATGCTACAATCACCCAATACATTGTTGCTACTATTATTTTGATAGCTATTTGTCAAGAGTTCTGAGTGTCCAGGTGTTATGCTGGTCAATTAAGACAATGAGCCAAACTGTAAGTGAATTTTTTATTCACTCACTGCAGTAGTGTAAAGAAAAGTCTAAGCAGGAGAGGGATGTGGCTCCTGCCATGTTGCATGTTTCCCTGCAGAATGGCAACAAGGGAAGATCAGATGGATCAGTACAGACGGGAGGGGGCTTTCACACTGCCAAGAGACCTCCAAGCAGAAGCCTTCGGCAACTTATGGACGTGGGGGTCAGGGAAGAGAGGAGGGTAGAATTAGGAGAGGAAAAGTAATGAGTACTGAGTCAGAATGGAGAAAGTGTTTTGAAGGCCCCAGATGAGAAAGCCTCAGCAGAGGTGCCTGGGAAAGGGTTTAGGTGAGAGCCCTGCCCATAAAAGAGGCCTCTGCGCGGAGGCACCCAGGCTGGAAATGCAGGTATGTTTATGCGCTTGGACTGCCAGGGCAGGCTGATCCCCTGTCACTTGTTCTAAGCCTGCAGTGCCCAGGCTGTGCACCGAGTATGTTGGCAAAGGCAGCTTCCCCCACAGGGTCAGAGAGAGACTTGTAATTGCCCATGGTCAGGCCTGAAACATCACTCCTAAGATTATGGCACAGAGCCGGACTCCTCATAATCTTTATAGATCAATTAAAGTAATTTAAAATAAAATATTTTATTTTGTTTCCATTTATTTCTTCTCTGGAGGACTCCCCTTCTGTACATGCATTGGAGTTTCTAACTTACATTTCCTTCTGTAGGAACAAGCTCAATTTTTAGAATGTATTTATTAAAGTATATCAAACAAACAGAAATGTGCACAAATCCTAAAGGTAAACCTCAGTGAAATATGAAGTGAACACACCCGAGGTCAGAAATAGAATATAACCAGGAGCCCAGATGTCTTCCACTTACACACTTTGAAACATAAATATTTTTCCAGACCATCACTATATAAGGAAATAAAATAACTACTTTTAAGGGAAATAGAGCAAGCGACATGGTAGTAATGAGACGTAATATAGCTATAAATACAGATATAAAGGTATACATAACACACATATCTAGAGATAATATGTATGTGTACATAAATATGTATGTGTAAATATGCATGTACATATGTATCCACAAATACATTCCCCTGTAACAGGAAAGAATTTTTTCACTGTTTCCACCACAACCCCAAATCTTAATGGATACAAAGAAATGCTATTCTATGTGAGCAGACACAACTTGATGAGAAAATGCAGAATCTTCCACTTTCTGTGACTAAAGCAATCTATGTTTTTCAGCATATCAATCATTAAGTAAATTAAACATTCCTTTTACTTAGTAGTATTAAGCATACATGTTCAAAAATAAGTATTTTGGCTAAACATAAGGTAGAGATTGTGAGAGGTGATGGGTACAGAGCAGAGATTAAAATAGACACGGAGTCTGGTCTCATGACATTGAAAATGAAGGCAGCTCTCTGACTGTTACCTGACAAATACCAGGATTAATTGACATACATAGTGGCCAGAGGATGGAATTACAATTGCGAGTCCATGACAAAATAAATAACATTTTGAAAATAAATAAATTAAATTAAATTAATTAAAACAACAAATCATTTATAAAGTGGCAGATGGTTTAGAGGAAATTCATTGTGTTTTGAGAGTCACAGATGTTTCTCTTGATCTTCTTTCACAATGCAAATACTAATAAATTCACTTCCTTTCTTCTAAAACATTTTAACATATTGTCTCAATGACTATAGTTTTATAATTAATCTTGGTATTTGTCAGGGTAAGTCATTCTGCTTTGTTCCCATACAAAACTGTTTTTAATGTTCTTCTTGACCATTTGGTCTCTTATAGGAGTTTCATAATAGTTTTGTCGATTTTCATACAAAGTCCTGTAGGAAATTTTTACTAGATATCATTGAACTGACAAGTCAATTTGGAGAACATTCACAATTTTATTTTATTGAGTTTTCCTACTTAAATACATGGTACATCTCTTCACCAATTTAGATATTTATGTTTTTCAGTGTATTGATTGGAGTGTCAGACAAGATTTTGTCTGTGTCCTATTCAAATATAGGATATATTTGGTTCTCAGTTCACTTGAGATGATGACTAAGTGCAATATTCTTGAGTCAGGAAGTACATAGATGGTGGGGTAAAATTTACTACTATTAGCAATTGAGACAGCACACACACACACACATACACACACAGGAAAAGGAAACTTCTGGTGTCTTTCCATTTTCCCTCTTTTCTACTGAAATATTATAAATGTTGTAAGCCATTAGAAACATAATTGTGGCTTCTTATTTTCTTAGTAACATATAATCTTCTTTTAAGAGTGACAGGTCTTTTTTATAGAACATATTTATTTATTTCATATCTTAGTCCAGCACTGTATAAAACCCAGGAGAATATATACCATCATGGAAAATGGTAATAAAATAAGTGCCATAAATCTTACACGGTGCTTTATAATATAAAAAAATCAGATTCATAATGCTGGATGTTCTAAATAGATACTCTAATGGCTTAAAAAGTAGTTTCAAAACTTGAGTTTCTAGAGTCAAAGATATATCCGGAGAATAGAGAAAGGTTTAGAGATAGTCTACTATCTACAAATTTATCCTAAAGAATAAGAAATCTAAGATCAGTGGGTATCTGATTCAGGTTCCTAGAGACTGATTAGCTTCTGGAAGTCAATTTTTTTTTGTTTTATCCTTGCATTCCTTAATATAAAAAAAAAAGTATCTTCAAACTTGTAAGCACTCACATTTTAAAGTAAAACAAAACAAAGGGAGGGCTTAATGGTCTGACCTAACAAATCTCAGGGAATGGAAATCTGTAATAGTTGTTGTTTTGTTTTTCAGCTATAACCAATAAAAGGATATGAAATTTAAGCTCGTGTGATCCTGTGCTCTATTTATGGTTTTGCACTCCATTATTTATATTAATACCTCAATCAAATAATTTATCATAGCTTATTTACATATTCCCCCATATAATGAAAAGAAAAATCATAACTCCTTCATATATTCTCATTCCTAAATAATATTGATGCTTTTGTAAAGGTCTTAAATGTAAAGAATCCTGACTAAGAATATCTTAGTTCTCTATTCACTTCTACAGTTCAATATATGTAAGTATTTAAGTTATAAGAGATAATTTATGAGGGCATAAAGATATCTATATAAAAGTTAAACTTTTCCTTAACTACAAGGAACACATAATGATACTAGGAAAATGCTCTCCTTGGTGTTAGAACTCTGATTTTTAAAAGTACACAGATTTCCTCATATTTTACCCACATTCACATGTCAAATTTTGTGATCCTACTCTCTCTCCTGATTGGGCAACTGACGTTGCTGGATCATTTAACCCTTAAACGTTTTTCTTTGGCAAGAATTGTTAAATGCCTGTATGCAGCTTATTCATGCGCCGGAATACAAGTGTAGAATTATGCATGCATTACCTATAAAAGTTCTGTTAAGGTACACAACTATATATATATATATATATATGTATATATATATGTATGTGTATATATATATATATATATATATATAGCATATTTAAGCTATGTAGAGATTTAAATTTGAAAATTGTAAACATTTGGAGTAAAGATTTGGCACGCAAAATAATTAGGTGTTTCCAGTCATTTGCTATGCTCTAGGAGCAAAGCAGAAAGTACATTTACTGTTTTTATCCCTATCATGCTGGCAATAGACTGAAAAAAGAATCAAATTTCTTAGTGAGACCAATCATACATATTTTTTATTATAGGTTTGCATAACTTAAGACTTATGCTTTATGTTTGATTGTATTTGGTGCCTACTCTCCTGAAAACATATAATCATATAATAGAAATACAATCATAACATCAGAAGGAAAACACACACTTATCGGACTATTATGAGCCATCTGTTTCTGTTAAACTATAAAAAGAAAATAAACTTATTTGTCAAGAGTCACATGCTTAAGAGATTCAATATTGATATTTTATATTATTCTTGGAATTATGTTAAAAGGATAAACAGTACTGCCATTTGGTCTTCCAATGGTCTCATCTGCACTCATCCTTACTCTGAAAGTGATCTTGCATATGGAAGAGATACAGCAAGTACCTGAGGCATATATGTCACTGGATATTCCACAAGATCAGCATCTCATTCAATCTAGATGTGCAATATACATTTAAAGAAACCAATTGTGTATATAATACAAGCAGGTTTGACCTACATTTTTCTTTTCCAAGGGTGAGCTTTGTAGTGACAGATACGACTGCAGTGAATTGACTAGAATGATATATAATGTAAGACACTGTGACATCTCTTAAGATGACCAAGAACGATGTTTAACTGCAATCTTCCACGGTTGTGTAGACTGACAAGAAGAAGAAAAATTTGCTGTTTAAGGAGACCTGTTGACTTTTATAGCTCAGAATTGATTTCAGTCACAGCAGTCGCTTCATCTTTATATCCTAAAAAGGGCTGGCTCTGCAGGACAAATAGAAAGAAACAGGAAACTTCACAGCATCCCATTTCTGAGATAACACTGCGATAACAATAGGGGATCATAAGTGCGCAAAGCTCATTCATTGTTACATAAAATAGAGAATTCATGAAGTTCTTGCATATAAAATGTAATTTTATTCATATAACAATTTTTCACAGATTCTTTGTGCCCTAGTTGAGAAAATCCATATGTTATCAATGAGTATTATAACAGCAAATAGTCATTTAATCATCCAAATATATCAAGAATGCTTTTATCTCTCAAGATGTAAGTTACATGTTAAATCAATAATTTAAACAAAAAAGTCTACATTTCAAATATCTTATACTTAGAATCAGGTGAAAAATGAACAGGTTGATGATCGCTATCATCAAAATTTTCTTGTCTCCCAAGTAATAAAAAAATGATACAGGGCCGCCCATGCATGTCAAGATGTTGGCTGAAAGTCCTTGGAAGAAGAACAATAGTTAAGATTGAGCAACCAGCAGCAAGGTGGCCAGTACTCTGCCAAGGGATTCATCTGTCTGACAGTTTCCTTCCACTGGATACTAGTCACGGGCTAGGCATTGCACCAGGCACTTCACCTTTAGCGTATTTTTATACATATTCAAGCATTACATCAAATCCATAGTGTGCAGAAGAGACAGATTCAGAGCTCCAACCCAAGTTTGAGGAATCTGAAAGCCTCTTCTTTCCTAAAACATCACATGGCTTCTTCTAATTTTAATTATTTAAGCCTAACATGAACCATGTATCAGAAAGATAGAAGGTGGCTGTTTTTTTTTTTTAAGCAATTTTTATAACCTCAAGTCTACAAAGGCATCTTAAAGAGTCCCTTTGCACTCCAGAATAATTTCTGCTGCAATTTTGAATGTTCAGTTTGGTTGATTCCTCTGTGGTTATTTCCATTCTCTTAGTTTGCCCACTTTCACTGGTATAGAAAACATGGTTAAAGTGACTTTAATAAGTCAAGACAGATAATAAACTCGTCTTATGAATGAAAGATAAGCCTTACATTATTCTCTTAGATACTAAGAGCAGACTTATATGCAAGTTGTCCAGATGCAATCATGTTTTCCCTGACATGTTAATGCCACAGCACACCCAGTAGCTGAATGAGCAGTGGGACACAGCAGCACTCAGTGGGAAGTCATACAACACCCAACGCCTCTTGACTCTGGGGCACGGTGTCCTGTCATGGAATGCATATTGTACAATTCTCTCCACTATTCTGCTTTGTTTGGATTCCCATATCAGCCTCAATCCTTCCGTTAGTTCCATTCCATCAAACTACTTTAAATATATACTAATATAATATAATACGTAACATATTCAAGTACAACACAAAAAAACGCAGAACTCGGCTTGATGAATTTTTGTAACTTGAACATACCTGTGTACCTAGAACCCAGGTGGATAAATTGGAATATTGCCAGTATAAGAGAAAGTTCTTCTAGTCACTGCCCTCTTCCAAGGTTACTCATGGCCCATACTACTGACAACAAATTAAAGTTGTGTTGTTTATTAATTTTGTAAAAAAGTAATCACACAGCACATTGCTTTTTGTGTCCAACTTCTTTCTTTCAACACTATGATTCTGTTCCATGAAATCAGTACTTCATTCATGCACGGGCTGTACCATATTTCTTTATACTAAAATACTCTCATTTATTTCCCATTCTATTGCTAATGGGCATGCTTGTACATGTCATTGGTGAAAATCTATAAGCATTTTTCCTGCGTAAATGCTCAGGAGTGGCATTGTTGGCTATTTCTATACCTTCTTTTGGGAGGTAACTTTTCAAGCTTTTTGCCTATTTTTCTGAGTTGTCTATTGGATAAATGTAGTGTAGAAGATTTTACATATTATGGATATGAATATTTTATCAGATATATGTATTAAAATTCCTTTACCTACTACGTGACCTCCCTTTTCACTCTTTTAATAACATCTTTGGATGTCATTTTAGTGGACTGGTCGCAAAAGAATCTAAGGTTTGAATGGCCTATTGCAATGTCATTTCTTGTCACACTTTTACAGAATGAGAGGCTGTCAATAACGTAGGTATCACCACATCCATGGATTGTCAGGAAAAGTTGGTCACTGGTAATGTGTCAGCAAATCGATGTATAGATTACATTCATGATAACATGATGGGTCCTGGTTGGTATTTCTCCCTTCCATCAGAGCAGTAATTTGTGTCTCTGTCTGTGTTATTTTATAAGCATTAAAATGATAGACACAAAGGTATTTCACAACATGTTGATAATTTACAGGTCTGTATATTGATTTCTAAACATAATGATACAGTCATCTCTTCACACTTCTTTAAAACAACTTCCTAAGATATTTGTTTCCATGCCTCCAGAATAAAAATATTGTTTGCCTGAGACTCTGATGAAAGTATAAGAAACTGAAGATAAATTTAGTAGAGAAAAAATCCAACAAAGTGATCACAAAGAATTATTAAATAAAAAGTGAATTATATTTTTGCCATATTTTGTTTATCAACAAACACAACAAAATAATAAAAGACAGACCCATACATGGAAATTAGAGGAAGACCAACTTTCATTCAATGCAAAGATAACAAAACAGCTTGATAAAAGCTGCCCAAGATGGGATGGACAGTGACAGGGGCAGCTGGGAGGGGAGTGAATAACTATATAAGAATAAGCTGATCAATTCATTAGCTATGATGTGACAGATAAATATATCTGGTATTCAACAGTGTTTGTTCTAATATAAGTGCATTTTAAGTTTCTTTTCCTCACTGAGATTGTGTGATTCAGTGACTATTAAAAAAAAAATCCCTCACTTTGGTAGACCAACACTTTCAGAATAATTATGTGTCAAATAATTTTCTAAAAGGCAAACCTTGGGGGCCCGGTGGCTCAGCCCGTTAAGTGTCAGATTCTTGATTTCGGCTCAGGTCATGATCTCAGGGTCCTGCATTGGGCTCCGTGCTATGTGTGGAGCCTGCATAAGATTCTTTCGGGTCCCCACCCCTCACCTCCGCCCCGACACCCCCACCACCGTGCATGTGCGTACTCTCTCTTTCTTAAAAAAAAAAAATCAATCAATCGATAAAAGGCAAATTTTATCTAGTCACTAATTTACATTTTATATTGGTGTTATAAGGTACTGGTATAATTAGTGTTATATGGTCCTGGTAAAAACCATTAAATTAAGAAGTTTTAGTGAAGACCAAAGAGGACAACAATAGATCTCATGAGATGCTGAACACCCTTATAAATTATCATTGCTGTAAGTATTTAAAGTTGTACTTCCAAAGCTAGTAATTTTTTTTTTCTATTTATGTGTTCAAGTAAAGTTCCTATAGCATCGTCTGTCTACCAATTCAGAGAACAATCAGAGAATTCAGAATACTTCATACTTGGGAGTTTTCTTGAGTCCATGTCCACCTCTCCCAGAATTCTGCTTCTTTTTCTGACACCATTTTACTTGTCTAATTTATACATAAGGTCCTAGAACTAAGTACTATTTGAAAGTTGTTCTTTAAAAAGTACTAGAAAGGGCACCTGGGTGGCTCAGTTGGTTAAGCATCTTCCTTCGGCTTAGGTATGATCCCGGGGTCCTCAGATGGAGTCCTGCATCAGGCTCCCTGCTCATTGGGGGTCTGCTTCTCCCTCTGTCTCTGCCCTCCCCGCTGCTAATGCTCTCTCTCTCTCAAATAAATAAATAAAAATTTTTAAATAAATAAATAAAAAGTACTAGTAATAATAGTATACCTTGAAATTAGATATGTAATAAGAAGTTAAATATTTGTAAAATTTGAAAGAAAGTACATCTATTAATAATGATCAAAGTTATATCCATTTCTTTCTTAAAAGATGTTATATCTTACTTTGTATCTATAGTTTGTATTTATGATATAGAAGATTCCATGCTTTAGTCACACACACACACGTGCACACACATACACACACGATTCTGGAAGTATTTTGGCAAATATGATAGCATGTGTAAGGCTAGCAAAATGAGTGTGAAAGACATGAATTAAGATATATTATTATTTTGGAGAGCATAATATAAATGTATTTTTCATAATTTTACAACTTAATTTATAAGCACAAACATGCATGTGTTTATATTACATGTATCAGAAAGCAAATGTCCACTGATTTCCTGCTGAATTTCAAAGCATGCTATGACACATGGCATGCAGAAACATTCTGCTACTGTGTGCTAGACAGATCATGCATGTTACTAAACTTGCAAGGAGCATATGTTGTTACTTTTCTAAGAGAGCAGAGAGGTCTACTATCTTTTATATTTTTAAGCAACATAATGATTTATTATAAAATTTCTTGTGAGGTATAAATAATAACTCCTAGAAATTAGAAAAAACAGAGAAAACATCAACTGCATGAGAAGAACACATTCCAAAGCAGAAATGCATTCCTTACACCTGTGGGAATATATTTTATTTCTTTGGGTCTCCATGACTTTTTGGTATTACCTAAACCGTGGCATCTCTATATTCCTGGAAGCTAATATTTGTCTTTTTTCACTATTAGATTATAAGGCTTTCAAGATGAGAAACAAAATATTAAATTTTGAAAGTCTATACACTGCCTGAAAGAATCTCTTATGTATAATAGTTGCTCAATAAATAATAATTGAAATTGCATTTTATTGTGCTTTTAACGCATCTAAGAATGCGTGAAGTGTTTTTTTTATTTTTAATTTTTTCTTTGTATTTTTAGATTGGCAAAATGCATTAGGCAGACTAAAAACATCTTTAATAAAGTAATTTTTAATATGCTTCTCTAACCCCAGAGAATCTTTTAATAAAGAGATTAAAGTGTTGAATTTTTATGCCGTGCACTCAAGGGGACAATGTGTGACCCTGGCGACTAATTTAGAGCTGCAGTACACTGGGCGCTGGATGCTAATTACATCAGTTAGAACATTTTCTTAACATTATCCATTCATGAGGAAGTCAAATACATAGGGGACAGAATTTAAAATAACCTTTAAAATAAAAAAGAAAAGAGAATAAAATATTTAAGTGGGAACATATATTACAAGTTAAGAATATTCACTGAATATTTATCCATTAGAGGTAAGCATTATCAATTTCCCTTTCTGATTTGTACATTACGTTATAAACACACAGATATGTACACCTCTATATACTACACTTAGGTATTTGTGTACCTTGAAGGCTACAGTAATTTACCTATAAAGTTCCCATAAAAGGAAACACAGTCTTATTTTACCACTCTGGAGTATTTCTTTTCACTGTGAACAATTATGGCCATGACAATTTTGCTTCCATATATTGCATTAATTTATTAAATGTGTCCCATTTTTAGGAGGTCATTTCAGAGTGACCATGAAAATAAGAATGGTTTCAAGTTAACAGACCTGAACGAATAGAACATGTCAGTTAAAAACCAGGACACAATCTCAATAAATGTCACATATAATGTAAAGGAAAGTTGTGCTGATAGTTCTATTCTTTGCCTTTTAAATCAGTTGTTGATACAGGCAATAAGCCAACTTACGGAGAATGAACTTTCTGTAATAAAAGGAGATTTGGTGGATGGAGGGATGGGGTAACTGGGTGATGGGCATTAAGGAGGGCATGTGATGTGATGAGAACTGGGGGTTATATGAAACTGATGAATAACTGAACTCTACATCTGAAACTAATGATGTACTATATGTTGGCTAAATGAATTTAAATAAAAAATAAAATTAAAAAAAAAGATTTCTCTTATAGCTGATCAACATGGAGGAATGAAAAATGGCCTCTGAGACCCTCACAACAAACTCCCTACATCATTTAGAACTTCCTCAGAGGTTAAGACAAGTTATTTAATATTTCACTGACTTAGTAATATTTTTTAACTTGGAGAGACAGAGAAAGTCTTTCCAGTTTATTTTAGTAGTGTTTAATTTTATTTTAAATGGTGGAAGAATATAACAGAGAGAAAGAGAGTCTATTACTGACATTTGTTTTCTAAAATTTAACATACTAAGGGGAATGGAGAGACATAAAAGGAATAGTTTGGAACAGTAATTTCTACTCATTTCTGAGATCAGAGAGAAAGTTAAGATTCCCTGCTGCTCTGGGGGAAAGAAAAGATGGGTAGAAGACAGAGTTTGATTGTAGAGAAATGGTCCAGGAGCTCTGTTCCTTGATGCCTCTGATCGCTGTTTCTAGTCAACTCTTGTCTCAAAACCAGTGGCCCAAGTGTAGGTTCTGAGGGTACCTTAGCAAGAAACTAGAGAGCGAAGGATGGAGTGAGCCCAAGCATGAAGTGCTATATATCCTCAGAGATAGATCCATGCTTTGGTCTGGATACAAAGTAACAAATGATTCTGACTCTCCAAGCCTAGTGTTGAAGGAGCAGAGAGAGCAGCCAGAGGGAAGGATCCATGGTCAACGCCAATGCACCTGTTTGTGTCTGTCTTTGTGGATCACTGACTAAAAAATCTAGCTTTCTTAGAACACAAGTGGACACTTGAGGTGAAAAAAATAACTGTTTCGTCCTAAGATGCTTTGGAACCATGCATTCCTTCCAGAACCTAAAATGCAACCCTAGGAAACAAGGGTAGGATAGTTGGGTTATGAGGAACCAATATTTAGGTTCTGCATCTCATTTTGAAAAATAAAATAATTGAAATTATGTAAAAGAGAATACAGAAAAGATACAGTTTTCACATGTCTAAATTGTGGACAGAGAATGCTCTATTAAAGGCACTGTACTTATGTAATTATTGTAGATGAGCATTTTAAAATTCCAAAGTTTCTTCTTAGGTAATTCAGAATGAAAGCATAATTATTTGAATCACCTTAAATGATTTTCTTAGCTATGGAACTAAAATTTATTCATTTCTAATAAATTTATTGTGACATTTAATCATCTGGTATTTTTTATTTGAGGGCTTAAACACTTAAACATCTGTTATTATCAAACAGCTTGAAGATAACTGCTGTTTTTAGATAATACCAAGGAAAGTTAAAATAAACAGATCAAAACAACTAGAACAAATTAATCTTCTATAAAAGCATCTTGATGCTAATGTTTCTTATTTTAATTAGTTTTCTTCTTAAGTTGTAGGTAGGCCATTGCAAGTTAAATTACCTTTAATTAGACTTTTTAATCTTTAAATTTCAATCATTTTGATCCATAATAATCCACTTAGATTGAAAATTATCTTCTCAGGTTTACTTAATTTTGAAAATGCTACATATATCAAATGCATTTTTTTTGCTAATTACAATTTGACACTGGTATGTTTGTGAAGAATGACATATCACTACAATAAAAATAACTATATATTTTCAACATAATTTTGAAATACCATAAATACAGTTGAATGAAATTACCTAGAATAAGGGAGACAAAGACTTTTATCTGTCATTTTTTTAACAAAATAACATCCACTTTCTAAAAGAACTCTTTGCTAATATCAAGAATAGAAATTTGTCTAACCTCAAAGACTTATTTTTCTAACAAATAATCAGATGTCTTCACATTCCTTTACTGCAAAATCAACATATAGAAATATTTATGGATGGAAGAAAAGATGAGAAAGTAAAAATTAAAAAATAGGAAAATTCCAAGGAAAACATGGGTACATTAATGACTTGTCTATGGTAATCACCAAATATTGAGACATCTCTATGACAATTTATAATTCCTATGTATTAGGCTGGTATCAGACATCCACGTTTCTTCCAAAATGCTGTATCATTAGTGATTGAAGGAGCTCACTCCTTTCACATAGTCTATCTCAAGGAACAAGGGAAGGAAAAATATGAAAATAAAGGGAAAGTTGTGTGTAAATCTCAAGGAGACTAAGACTGATTTGAACTAGTACATTGGTATCAACTATGCCTTTCTCTAGGCTTTGCCATAAGCCCTCTTTTTTTTTTTTTTTTTTTTAAGAGAGAAAGAACTCACAAGTGGGGTGGGGAGAGGCAGTGGGAGAGAGAGAATCTTAAGCAGGTTCCACACCCAGCACAGAGCACTTCACAGGCTTGATTTCACGACCCTCAGATCATGACCTGAGCTGAAGTCAGAGTCAGAGGCTTAACCAGCTGAGCCACCCAGGCGCCCAGGCCATAGCCATCTTGATCAGAGTATTAGGGTGAGTGCCCTTAATAGTAAAAGCAAGGAAGTGGCAGACAGCCTAGAGGATAGATAAAAGGAAAAAAAGAAGGTCACTTTCCACCTGTTTCTCCTGATCCCAGGAATGACAGATTATAATGCCATGACTCTAAACCATGGCTTACAGTAGAGTCACCTGGGGGAACAGTTATAAATTCCAAAGTCCAAGGCACACTCCCAACCAATTAAATCAGCATCTTTGATTATTGGATTTTCTTTCTGTATTGCACTTGCTAGGATATCCAAAAAAAATAGAAAAAAAATGGTATTGATTTTAAAGGGAAGATTTTTCACACTTCATCCTTAAGGATGAAATTTGTTATACAGTAACTTTGTAGCCACCATTTGTTAAATAAATGTTTATAAAGAATTAACATTTAATTCTATCAAATGCCTTTTGTTTTGCATCTATTGTGATGCTCAAAAATGCTCCCTCTATTCTGGCAATGTAGTGAATTTTCTTTATTAATTTCCAAAGATCATACTAATTTAGGATTTCTGTAACACAAATTAAAACAGTAAGTCTTACTTATTTAATGAATTGACTAGATAAGCTAATATTTCCTTTAGGGTTTTTTAAATGTTACTTATTAGGTCATTAGGTTATATGTTAAATGTAAAGTCCTCAATTTTGTTATCAAGAACATGAAAACTTCATAAAATAAATTGAGAATTACTCTCATTTTCTCTTTCCTCTGGAGGAATTTTATGTAAGAGAAATGTTAACTCTTACTTAAGTGTTTGAAAGAAATCAGCAGTATTGACATGAAGATGACTTTCTGGGAAGATTTTTAAATACAGATTCAATTTGTTTAATAATTTTACATTTACATTTTTCTTTTGGGAGAGTTTGGTGGCTTGTGTTTTTCTATGAATTTAGGTGTTTCTTCTAAATTTTAAATGTATTGACAGTTATTTTTATTTTTTATGAGTGTTTAAGGGTTAATCTGCTTTCTCCTTTTTTTCTGAGCTTTATTGAGATACAATTGATAAACTAAAATTTCATATATTTAATGTATACATTTTAATGAGCTTGGATATATGCATACAGCCATGAAACCATTTACCACAATTAGGGTACTAAACATACCTATTACCTCCAAAAATTCATTGTGTTCTTTTGTGTATGTATTTCTGTGTGTGTGTGTGTGTGTGTGTGTGTGTGTGTGTGTGTGTAAAGGTAAGAACACTTGATATGAGAACTATCTTCTTCACATATTTTAAAGAGTACAGTACTATGTTGATAACTATAGGTACTACATTGTACAGCAGATCTCGAGAAATTATTCATCTTGTGTGATTGAAACTTTATACATATTGAGCAATAATTCCTCATTTAAAAAAATCTGTATATAGGATACATGCTGTGGACTAAATGTTTGTGTTCCTTGCAAATTCATGTGTTGAAACGTATTTCCCAATGCAGTGGTTGTTAGGGTTGGGGGAAATCATGAGGATGGAATTAGCGCCTTATAAAGACCACAGAGAGCGCCTTGCCCTTCCTCCTATGTGAGGAACAGTGAGAGGATGAACCAGGAAGCAGATCCTCACCAGACATCGTATCTGTTAACACTTTGGTTTTGGACTTCCCAGCCTCCAGAATGTGAAAAATACATTTTTCTTCTTTATAAGCCACCCAGTTTATGATACTTGGTTGCAGCAGCCTCAACACACTGAGACATTCTGTATTGATCCCCCTTTTGTTCCTAACACTTATTTTTGTCTGCTATTCTTGATCAATCTTGCCACAATCTTTTTGTAATTTTGTGAAATTGTGTTTCATAATTAATGCCAATCAATGCTTTCAAGCAAAAAAAAATTTAGATTTCTTGATCTTTTGGTTTTGGTGAGTATTTCATTGGTTTTTGTTCTCGCTTTCATATTTTTTTTTTACTGGTATTTTCTTTGGATTTGTTTATGTGTTTATGCATACTAACTTACGGGGATATTTCTTTAGTTAATTAATTGCTAGCATTTCTTTTGCAATATATGCATTTAATACTATTAATTTGCCTCTAACCATGACTTTAATGTTTCTCATAGTTTTGCTAAGTTGCATTTTCAATATTATTGAGTCCAAAAATTTTTCTAATTTCATTGTGACTTCTCTCTTAATTAGGGGATTATTTTGAAATATAAGTTAATGCTTAATTTCTGCGTTTTGTTTTTCCATTCTTTTATGCCATCCTGTGAGTTACTTGAACTTTTTAAAAAAGTCACATTTTGATTTCTCTATAGTTTTGAGTGTATCTCTTTGTATAGTTTTTTAACTGATTGCTCCACATATTATATGCACATAATTTATGACAGTCTACCAATGTCATCCTTTTACCAGCTGAATGAAATCTAGAAACCTTAAGTCTCTTTAATTCCTTTACCTTCCCCTATTTATAATATAACTATCTTCAAAATTTCCTCTACCTACAGGTAGCAGAAAGTCTTAACAGTTTTTCTTCACCATCAAAAGTAATTTAGAAATCTCAATGGGAAAAAAAATGCCTATGGTATTTACCCATATTTTTGGTTACTTCGTACTTTCTTCCTTCGAACTATTCCAAGAAGAATGAATGAATGAATGAATGAATGATTTCCTTTCCATTCAAAGAACTTCCTCTGGTTGTTTTTTTAAAAGCTAAATCTGATAATTACAAATTCTCTTACTTTTCCTTTATCTGAGAATATTTTGGTTTCCCCCTTACTCTTCAATAATATTTTTGATGGATATGAGGTTCTGGGTTGACATTTCTTTTATTGCAGCATTTACTAAATACTGTGCCACCTCATTTCTTTGTTAAAAATCCTCTTATTATTCACATTTTTTAAAAACTCTTCTATAGGCAAGCTGTTACTTTTCCTGATAGTTTTCAAGGTATTTTCTTTGTCTATAGTTTTCAAATATTTTATTTTGATATGTCCTGCCATGAATTTGAATTTATATGGTTTGAGGTACACTAAACCTCTTGGATCTATAGATCTATGTCTCATGACAAATTTGGGATTCTTTTTTAGCCATTATTTCTTCAAGTAACTTTTCAGTCCTAATTTCTTTCTGGTTTTTTTGCTGAGACACGGATGGCACGAACATGAATCTTTTGTTGTAGTCCCACATGTCCCTGAGGCTCTCCTCAGATTCCTTATTCTATTTTCCCTCCGTGGATCACATTGGGTAATTTCTATTCCTCCATCTTCCAGTTCATTGATTCTTTTCTCTATCATTTCTGTCACATGGCCCTTCCACTAAGCTTTTTATGTAGATTTTTGCATTTTTTCACTTCTTACACTTAATTTGGTTTTTCTTTATAAATTCTATTTCTTTGTTGAGACTTTCTAAATCTTTGCTGAAGCTTTCTATTTTTTTTTTCAATTTTTCCAAGTGTGTTTATAATTGCTCAGTGAAGTATCCTGAGCAAGGTTTCATCTAAAGGGATTGGAGGGGCACCTAGCTGGCTTAGTCGGTGGAGCATGCAACTCTTGATCTTAGGGCTGTAAATTTGAACCCCATGTTGGGTGCAGAGAAGACATAAAAACAAAGTCTTTTAAAAAATAATAATTAATTAAAGGGGCTTGAGCCAAGATTCCCATTCTTTTTTTGCTTCAGGGAGTCTTCAATGTCTCGGTAATTTTTCATGTTTTTCCTAGGCCAAAAGATATGCTTAATGATGCCATCCATTTAGCACTAGATCTAAAAGACTCAAAATTAAGAATTATGTCATAATGACTTAATATTCATTTGAAAAAATAATGCACACACTTGGAAATAAAATTAACATTTTATAGAAAATAATTTAATTTACCTATGCACTATTTATTTTAATTCATTGTGCATATGTTTTATTAAAATAATGTCATTACCATTCTTCAATAAGCAATATTACATACTAATATTATACTAATAATATGTTGTGCTTGTGGAGCACAGTTCACTTTTTAAAACCTGGAATCCATTTGAACACCATCTTGCTCTTTTTTTGTTTTTCTGATGTTTGTACAATACCGTTTTTTTTCATGGCAAACAACGAAAGCGTAGCTCCACAGAACTGTCATTAAAACTACTGTGTGAGATTTAATGTTTAAACTATGAACAACACTAATTAGTAATTTGTGCGTCATCTGTCAGAAGTTGCTGTGTGACAAATATTTAAAACAATCGTGACAGCACTCTGAGCTTGCTTCAGTTTGTCTCAGCTCGCAGTTTAGGAATCATGGGTCCAGGGAAATAAAATCATTCTACGTCTCAAATGATTTTCAAAATCATTCTTTTCGCAATATCTGTTTCCCAAGCAAAAATAACCAAGTATAAAAGAGACCAGGAGTGTGATCGAAAGCTCAGAGAAGACACAATGTAAATCATCCATAGAGGTTTCAGATTATAGGAAATAGTCTTAGTATGTTTTTTAAAAAAAGACACTACAGAATATAGATTTATAAAATATGGGAATTCCAGAAATAAGGACTACAACAGTTGCCTGAGAAAGGTGAGGATTTATGGGATGGCATATGGTGAGATGAGCTCAATATTTGAGCTGGACACAAAGGTATTTCTAGCATAATATCTAAGGGAGGAGGAGTGTTTAGTAAAAGGGCAAAAATATCTCTCTACACTAAGTAATCTTAGAACCCTAAATGAATATGAGACTTTTGTTTTACAACCTTTGATAAACCTTTAATATTTTTTTACCTCTACACTGTAAATACTGATTTTGATGAACCTCATGTGAGAATTTGTGTTCTTTCTTACATTTCTGTAAGAAAAGATGATTTTTGTGGAGCTTTCTCTTTCCATACCTTGCAATACAGAACATACTTTTTCCTGTTTTTTTTTTCTTTAACATAGAATTATATGGCTTATTGAACATGTTCTTTCAAATTTTGTTCATCCCTTTTTGCTCACATTTTGATGTGTCACACACTCCTATAACCTCCTTGCCCCTTCAGCTGGGCACTACTTTAAATAAAAGATAAATTATTTCCCCGGTGCTGGAAAAAGGACAAAAATAATCATGAAAAAAACCAAGTTCAGCATACTTATAGAAATAATGGCTACTGGGGAGAAAACTCCAAGATATAATACAAAAATATCTCATTTTTTAAAATCCCATTTTAGAAACTTAGATTGGGTAAGTAAGTAGTTTAGAAAAAGCATCAGTAGTTAAATGATGGCCATATATTAATAGACCATTAAACATTAATAATTACATGATGATAGTATATTAATGGCTGTTTCACTGATTAAGCCATGCGTAACAAAAATAATGTTTCTTTTGTTAGGGTTGAAATACTAAAATGAGCCTAACATTCTCAAGCTTGACTTCTGAAAGTATTTATGAAATAACTCCTAATATTTTTATGGATGAGATAGAAAACTGTAGTTAAGTGAAATTGCAGCATGCTATCCTCTACTTATTGAAATATGAAATGGTTCTGCCTGAAACATAGCTTTCTTTTTCCTAAAATAGTATGTCTACAGAGTCCTGAGTCTCTGAGATCTCCCCCTCAGAATACGTGAGGCCTTCAACTTAATTTTTCAATTTACTTATTTTCAACTAAGAATTTTTCAACATTTTAAACCAGAGTGAACTTTGAAGCAGTTTTTTTGTTTTGTTTTGTTTTGAAAGAGAGAGCGAGAGAGTGGAGGGCATATAGGGGCAGAGTGAGAGGTAGAGGGAGATTTCCAAGCAGGTGCTACACCCAGCATGGAGCTGGGCCTGGGGCTCGATCTCACAACCCTGAGATCATAACCTGAGCCTAAATGGAGTTGGACACTTAACCAACTGAGCCACCCAGGTGCCCCTGAATCAGTTTTAAATCACTTGCATGTATCATTAGTAATTTGAAGGTATGTACTACAGGTATGAATTAAAACATTCTGAACAGGAACCAAACACATTCTGCTTTTTAACTTTCTATAATTTAATTAACTCTTACATTTATAAAACATGCTTTTGAAACTTGAAAAAGCATTACTTACATGAACAAAATAAACCTGGAAGAAGACATTTGGTGGCATGATATGAGCTTTGGGTTTCACACACTTGGCTCACCATTTAATGGATTGTGGGTACACTAATTTTATATAAAAAATTTAACACTAAGCATGTTTGTTTATTAGATGGACTTCATTAGTTTTTATCTGTAGTAGTGTTCCCATTATAGTTAGTTTCAAAATACCCTATAATTATATTTTTGTTTTCTCTTTGATCCAAAATGATTATTTAAAAATTCTTTCATGATTGAGGTATTTCTTGATATTTTTGTTGCTTTTATCTGTTCTTCATACGTTGTAGCTGGGATCAAGCTTCACTGAATTTTTATAAGAACATTGCAACTTGACTATTTCTGGTTTGCAGAATTTCAAGTTTTCTTGATTATCTTTTTTATTTTAAAAAGTGGTGCTCAAAAACAAAGCACAGAGGATACAGACTATGATAAATGTTTCTGTTATCTGCAAACAGTTCATTTTCTTTGAGTACATTTTATCATTTCTTTACTGTTTGCTCTGTCAAAGATCAAAGATAAGCAAAATTGTCTCAAAATTATTTTAAGCCCATGTCTGTCTACTTTTTAACAGTATCTTTCTCTCTTTCTTTTTTTTTAAGATTTATTTATTGATTTGACACAGAGAGAGAGAGAGAGCAGAAGCAGGGGGAGCGACAGGCAGAGAGGGAAGCAGGCTCCCCACCGAGCAGAGAGCCTGATGTGGGGCTCGATTCCAGGACCTGGGATCATGACCTGAGCCGAAGGCAGCCGCTTACCCGAGTGACCCACCCAAGTGCCCCACTAACAGTACCTTTCTGTGTGTCGAAGCCACATCACCTGGTTAATAAGTGAATGTAAAAACTGTAACGTTATTATGAGTAAACTCCTTCTACATTAGAAATAAAGGTCAGAGAGTCCCTCTTCTCATATATTTCTTTTTTACTTAAAATATACCCTGTTTAGCATATTACTTTTTAGCTTTCCTCATATAAGTTTTACTGAACAAAAAGGCAGAAAATAGCACATGTGAGTACATTTAGAAAATAGAAAAAGCAGAAATTGATGTTAACTTTGTGCATTGAATAAGCAAGAAATGGCATCTCAATCATGTCTTTATTAGGTCAAATATTTGTGTTTTTTGAGTAGCTCTGCTTCCTCCTTGAATGTTCATGTTCATTACCCTTGTGATACCTGTTCGACTTGCTTTGCTTTTTTCATATCAACTTATAGGATCTCTTTATATAATACTTATAATTTAACTGCCAAAAAAATACATGTATACCCTGTTTAAAATGAACTCTGCTTTGATTTTGTATCTATCTACTGTATTGTTTTATCAGGTAACTTTACCCTTTCTATATCAGTTTGTTTTAATTGTGTCTCTTGTATACCCCCTCAAGTTGGATTTGTTTTTTCCCTACAACCTATATTTTAAATATTTACTTAAATTTCAAATGAATTACTAATTATTATTTTAAAGCCACACAATAATTAAACAGTAGAGCCAAAGTTTAAACATAATAACTGCGATTTTTAAGCCGTATAGTACAAGAAACATACATTTTGAGTTTTACACAACAAATAATAGTTTGCTCTGTCAACTTTATAAAAATGAGCTACGGTACCATCAGTTTGGGGTGACCAAAGTTGAGTTTTCAAAATTAATTTCTCATTACCTTCTTCCTATTCATGGTTAGTATTAACTGTAGATCATCAGTGTTTAGGTTTTGGTTTTATTTGTACATGGTATCAATTATTTTTTAGCCTAAGAAACTTTTGATATAATTTCAATTCAACATTATCCATGTGCAGTTAGTTCTATGAAAGTGTTTTTCTTTCACATGTATAGATTTGGGTTCATACACAATATACCTTCATTCCATGCCTTTAACAAACAGAACACATGTGATGAGATTATTGAAAAAAGTCCTAATTAAGACATAACAAATAATACCCTGTCTCTACCTTTCACCATGATCTTCTACGGTGTATGTAGATCAACAGTAAGTGTTATCTACTTTGGCTGTCACATATGAAATGCTGAAATAAATATAGTGTCAAAAAAGGCAGTCTGTTAAAACTAAGCCCATTTAGTGATTGAATGATATGTCACAGAATTTATCACAGTCATTAATACATGATGTTTCTGTACAGTTGCAAACACTTCCAACTTGAAAGAAATTCTAGGCAACTATTTTCCAGTAACTGGAGCAATGGTGTATACAGAAGTGGTTAAATGTGTCTCCTTGCCTGGGAGACCTGACAGCCTAACAGTAGTGCTTCTCATAAGTAGCATGTCAGATTTATGTTTCATAAAGGGACCAGAAGAAGACAAAGTCTGTGCCTGAAAATAACAAGACAAAATCTCCTATTCAATATTATAACTTGTCTTTTCTTTTCTTTTTTTTCTTCTTTTGCTCTCGAGAAGTAAATAATATTCTGAGTTGCTTTTATATTTGAAGTTACTATTTTATAATGAAAACTGTTATTCACTATAAAAAGACTTTCTTCCTTCCTAAATTATAAGCTTTATAAAGAAGGAAACATATCTGTTTTTGCTTAATCATTACATAGCACAGTGCTTGATGCAAATAAATCCCCAATAACTCCTTGTATAAATGAATACACAGACTAAAGTTCAATAAAAATCTTGAGTAGTAAAGCACGGATTAAAACCACTGAGAAACACAGCAAAAAATGGGTCTGTATCTGTTCTGAGTTTTCTTTCCACTTGATGGTGACAGGAAGTCTGGATAAGGGGTTGTACTGTCATGTTAATAAGAGGGAGAAGCTACAACAGATGGATAGAAAGGTGTGGGAAGCCTGGAATCACGTCAAGGTACAGAGAGGAGTGGTTGGCAATCCAAAATTTTCAGGGTGACTGAAAAGCCTGTGGTGTAGGCAACGTGTGTCTTGCAGTGACACGGAACAGGCAAACCAGCCTCGGCTTGATGCCTCGTGGCAGGAGAGAAGTAGAACTGGGTGGAGCATCTTCTCTGACATTTTCTGTATTATAATGAAGGTAACATTAATAATGACATAGCTGTTAACCATTTGGGTGATATTGCTTCAGGACTGTTGAAATTTAGAGGGAAAGTTATTTAACTTAACATCATGTACTTTCTTATCTGAAAAATGTAAATATCACAGTCTGTCTCGGTGGGTTGTTACGAGGTTGCAGTGAGATCATGAAGGAGGAGATTTAGCGGGGTATTTACTGAGGCAGATTTTAGTAAATTACTGCCACGCAACCAGTGGCAAAGCCAAATTATAGCTTTTAACTATGGGCATTGTTACAAATAGCTTCCTTGCTTTTAAAATATTACTCCAATAATTTTAAACCTTAACCCAAGAACTCTGCGAAGATCACCAAGTAGGTAAAATAATGGCAATGATAAAGTATGAAGTATGGAGGTATGTTTTATTTTTTCAGGACTGACAATCACATTTTATTTGCAGGCATGACTGTAACAGTTCGGCTTACAAACTAAACCAGTATTATCAGATAAATGCATTCTTTCTGGTTCCATTTTTTCTAGGTTAATAATGTATTCCCATTATTTTGCCACACCAGCTGTCCATCCTTGTAGGAGTTAAGTATTTATTACTCTTGTCTCCTATCCAGGTAAAGGCCAGTGAGTCAACCCATAAGCAACATACCTACCTCGGACCTTTGCTCGTTCTATTGTAAATCAGAAAGTTTCCAAGCTGTCAATGAAGATTTTTCCCATTTGAGATGGACTCTAGACATGAGCCATCTTGATGTACAAGACTATACTATATTCAGATATTTTCGATTCACCAAGAAATACAGAAACTACAAAAAGAAGGTTATCATATGACTGAACTCTATTTTTCAGTCTAGATAGCCATAAAAATAATAATTTCACCAATCTATTTTGAAAATATAGACAACATTAGGCATAGGTTATATAAGATTATCTCTATATGAAAAATGGTGGTAATAATGTAATACTGAGGCAAAAAAAAGTAATTAAAAGAGAATATAATTATTTATGTTAAAGCTAAGTTGTCAAATTTAGCAAACTGTGATTTCCTAGTAAAATGTATTGCGGCCTCTTTAGGAGCCACAAAAAATCAAGATCTTGATATTTTTGTCTCATAAAAGTATAGTTCCCCATTAACAGAAATCTATAAGGCCAGAGAAAAAGCAATTGATCTGACACATGGGTAAAATGCTAACCCCCTGGTGAGCTCCTACTTAGTTACTTAAAACATCCAGATAAAACTAGCCAGCATCATTAGTTGCAGAAGCAAAAAAATACTTGCCAAATTTTATTCACAGGAAAGAACAAAGAACGATACACACACACACACACACATATGTTACCATATATACATATGGTAACATATACATAATACATATATATTTATATGTTATTATAATATAAACAAAAGTAAATGAAAGATTTAAGAGAATGATCAACCAAGATGTGCAAAGTACCCTCCGTAGCAAAAGGCAAACTTTATTTTACATAACAAAACATCATCTAAATAGAATTAATCTATGTTTAAATCTTCCCGTAAATCTATTTTTTGGAGAAAGAATCAGTTTATTGTGTTAGGAATAATCCTATTCCTAAGTGATTTCTTAAACGGAGACATGCTATTTTAAAATATTTTCTTTTCTTCAAAGATAAAATTCATTTTCTTTTAAACAACAAAAGAATAAAACCGTATTGTATGCTGTGCTCTTAGCATTTGACATTTAGAGGCATGAATGATTGATAACTCCACTCTACTTAGCAGGGAGATTAATCTGTATGTAGATTCAAAAGTAGGAAGAAAGAGACATTCACATTTCTCACTTTTATACCAGGACTGCTGTAAATTAGAAGTGCCAAAAAGTAATTTGTCAATTTATATGCACAGAGGTAACTCTATTTTTGTTTAAATGTATGAACATTAATGTTTCCCATAGAAGGTAACTTGTACATATTTGAAATATCATAAATTTATAATTTATGTCAATGAAGTTACCTTCTATCCTTTTATTGTTGATTCGCTGAGCAATTTAGAAAGCTATTCAAGAACTACTAGACGTTAGGTTAAAAAATGAGTCATGGCTAATGGAAATACTGTGCTTGCATCTACAAAGTTTACATGTGATATTACTACACGTTCACAGTGCCCATTAATTATAAACTAAGTTTACCATATACTGGAAGAATGTTTTTAAAAGTTTTTTAATATTAAGAGCAATGTGATTATTAAAATAGTTTGATTTAATTACTCTTTTTTGTCAAAATTTCAGTCTAACTGTATTTGTGTAATATCCATCACATCTCATATATATTTTTTCTCATATACATTTCTCATATACATTTTTCTTATATACATCTCATACTTCCATAAATCTATTTTACAATAAGTAGTAATTTACCTCATTGGAATCTAATGAATGCAGGATTAATTAACAATAAGAGAAGTCTACATTCTAGTGATACATTGAACAGAAATGTTTAAAGGGTTTTACTGAATGGGAAGGAATATGATGGTTAAAGGAGGAAAAGGAGGAAATGAATATGGGAATGGAAATTACTGCATGAGGCTCTGGACACATTCTGGGCAACTGCTACGCCCCCATTAGGAAAGAGTAAATTCAAGGTCACGGAACTGGCTGATATAGCCAATACCAAATAATATGGAAAAAAAGAAAAAAAATTCTGAAAAGTGGAGGATCTTACAATGAGGACTGAGAGAAAGGAGAAGCAAGACAAGTAGAATCAGGAGAATGTGGTGTCATAGAAGCAAAGTAAAGAAACTACTTCAGGAAAAAGGGGAAGATCAGCTTTATCAACTTATGGTTGGAACAATGTGAAGAATGAGGGTCCGCTATTGAGTATTTCGATGTGGTCATTAGTGACCTTGATTAGGGAATTTTCGCTGGAGTGTTGGGGAAAAGCCTGATTCAAATTCATTTAAGGGAGAATGGAAAGAGTTGGGGACAGCCAGTATGGAACAACATTGTGAAACTTTTCCTGGGGCGGGGGGGGGGAGAGAAATTGGGGCAGTGGATGGAGGTTGACATGGTCAAGAAAAGTTTTTGGGCTTTTTTTTAATCATTGCTTATTTATTTGTGTGTTTGGTTTGTTTACTGATTTTTTGTTTTCTGTTTATCTTAACATGGGAGATATCATGGCATGCTGAAAAGAATAATTCGATTTACGGTATAATTTAGCAGGACAGATGTAACCACATCCCTTGTCAGAAATAACTTTCCAAATATTTTTCATTATGCTTATTTTTTCTACCTTTAGAGAATAAAAGGCATTCTGTATCATGCTAGGTACCCTCCTAGAAAGTAGAGAGGCAAATATTGCCTCCTGTACATTTTGCATGGCATGAAACCTTTATTTACTTTGGTGCCCTAAGTTGTCTTCTGCTCTCGGACCAGGAGCTAAAATGGGCTCCAACATGCACTTTTTCTAAACTCCTACATGATCTTTTAGTATTTCTGAGCATCTCTGCTTTGAATGTACAAGTCAGATCTAAAGAGTTGCATTTTTTGCCAGGAAGGATCTTGACTCTCATAGAAAATAGTGTTCTTTGCTTTCCCAACTAAACAATTCTCCTCGATCTGGTAATATTCTCTCTTACACCAACTTTTTATTAAAAATGCACTGTTTGGATGAAAGGATGGTTTATTCAATGAATTTGGAGATCAAACAAATTAATACTGAGCCTCACCTATAATCCTCCTTGACGACAGTCTTGATTTTTACCATCTATGTGACCTTCAAGCAAATGTTTCACTTTCCACCAGACACCAAGATTCCATAATCTTAGTGTTGCCACAAGAGAGAAGTGTGTTATTAGAAGATAAACAAATCGAACATTGGAACAGTTTAGAGAGTACCAAAACAGACAAATACATAAATGGAAATTTGATATATGAAGCAGGGGACCACTTATTCTAGGATAGTAGAATAACTAATTTTCCCTGTGAAAAATAATTTGCTTTTTGTTCCCACTTTAAACCATACCCCCCAAAAATTTCTAGGTCACTAAATATGAAAGCAAAACTTTAAAGCATTTAGAAGCACATATAGAAGACTGCTGTTCTCAAATTTGAATAGGGAGAGCTTTCTCAAGATAGAAAACCAAAACTATGAAAGAAAAGATAAATAAAATAATAACTATATTATAATTCAAGGCTTCTGTTCATCAAAATTTACTATAAGACAACGAAAGGTAAGCCAGGAACTGAGATATTATATTTGCAGCACATATAAGCAAGAAAGTATTAGTGTCCAGAATATAGAAAGAAATTCTACAATCAACAAGAAAATGATAGGGATTTCTAATAGAAATATGGTGAAAAAATTCAAAATCAAACCTAAATGCCAATCAGGGAAACACAGCACAAAACTGTAATGCACATAATTTTTATATATGGGGAGGCAGAATTTAACATCTGACAATGAAAAGATTAAGATCATACATATTTCCTCCAAAATGCTATTTCTCAAATACTTTTAGGAAAAATGACAAGAAGTCTCTAAGATGCCGTTCAGGCCATCCAGCTCCCAGCCCTTGTTTCTTCTATATTTAACTTTAAAGTAAGATATTTCTTCTCCTATATTTTGCTTTAAAATAAAGTCATAATATACTCTGAAGGCCAGAAGTTCATGGTATACCAAAAATATTCATATGGACTGACCTGGACTCTGTTAGGCACTGTAAATGACAATACAATGACTCAGGGTGGTAGACAATGTTGCTGCCCTGCTTGATCCAACAGAACTTCAGGACTCCCTTCAGGAACACCTCCTCTCTGCAATCCCATTCCAGAACTGGTAGTGTCCTATAACGTACACGTTCACGTGTCCCATCTCTAGTCGTCTGTCTTTCTACTTAGAAATTTGTTAATGTGTTGATTGCCTTTGCATTTTTGAAGAGCACCCTCATGCATATTTATGAAAATTATGCATCCTGAACACAACTGGGTTGGTTTTTTTGTTTTTTTGCTTTTGTTTTTTGTTTTTTTAGTATAATACTATTAGAAAGGATGACATTTTGTTCTGTGTCTCAGCAACACTGTCTTATATGCAGCCTGATGATCTTCTTCTCTAGGAAATTTAAAAAGCTGTCCTCTGGTTGTTAGCTCTGATATGAAGTCATAAAATAGAAATCAGATAGGACTTGTTTTGTTTAATCTTTCAAGGATGAATTAAACAAAGATAATTTTTTTAAGCTTAAGGTGATGCTTTTATAATCACAAAAGCTCAAAACATTCTCCCAAAGTTTTCAAGGATACTGATGAGGGACACATGTGTTTACTAAGACAGAACGACTCATTCAACTATTGTGTACCATCAAGTGCATGCTGTCATTTTTTCCCCTAATATTTAATATTAAGGCTCCAGCTACAACCTCTTCTCACAAAATAATGTTTTATACACTTCATTATATTGACTAATTTACATTAAGAATAATACAACATTGATCTCTAAAATGTATTTTCTGCAGTTTTTTTTTGTTTGAATGCAAGAATAAAGAGCAAAAGTAATGATTGTATAAAGAAAATTATTATTATCTCCTTCAACTAGAAATATATTAATGCTAATGTTGATTCTTCTATAAGAATAAATGTATTTTTTAAAGAGTTTATTTATTTATTTATTTATTTATTTATTTATTTATTTATTTATTTATTTAGAGATAGAGCACGAGTGGGGGAAGGGGGTGGAGGGAGAGGAAGGGAGAGAATCTTAAGCAGACTGTGCCCTGAGTGCAGACTCTGGGAGCTTGAAGCAGGGCTTGATCTCATGACCCTGATATCATGACCTGAGCTGAAATCAAGAGTCTGATGCTCAACTCAATGAGGCACTCAGGTGCCCATATAAAAATAAATTTACTGGGGTGGCTGGATAGTTCAGTAGGTTAAGCAGCTGACTCTTGATTTCAGCTCAGTGGTGATCTCAGGGTCCTGGGATCAAGCACCACGTCAGGCTCCATGCTTAGCACAGAGTCTGCGTAAGATTCTCTCTCCCTCTCCCTCTGCCTTCCCTGCTCATGAGCTCTCTCTCTAAAATAAATAAATAATCTTAAAAAAAAGTTTTCATAAGCATATGTAAAAAAATTTTTTTTAATTATATAGTATGAGGTACTAATTCTCAACTATTTGTACTCCCAATTTTAATATATGTAAGATGTAAGGTTTTATTCTATTATATCAAAATGTGTGCATTGTCACCATTTACAGTAGAGATTGCATCTGGGTACATAAGGCAACATGCTTAGCTACTGGAAAAAAAGGTATTCTCTCATTATTTAAAGATGTGCTTTCACAGAAAAGAGACAGGAGGGCAAACATGTAGATGTTACCATTTGGGGTCTTTCTATGGTTTGAATTAATGTTCAGTTTTACAGACATAGGGAGAAATAGATGTGCCAAACTACGTTTCAAACCTGAGAGCGCAGAATTTGGAATACTCCACAGAGATTAATTCATAAAGATTTGAAGTCTATTCTTCCCAACACTGACCTCAACTACAAATGACAACAGAGGATAGTCACACATATGACGGGAGATCAACATGATCGTGTTATCACTGCAGGGCTTTTTCCTTATTTTCTTTCCCCAAATGAAATGTTATTTTTTTTACACACTTTTTTTCTCCCTGAAACATAAGGTGAGCTGAGGATGATTGAAAAGAATTAAGCCTGACAGCAAGGCAGGCAGAGAGAGTCGAGAAGATCAGGAATATACATACACATTGTTTTCTGACTTTGAATTTGGCTTAACTCAATTACACACGAGAACTGCAGGCATATCCTGAGGGTCATTACGATCTATTAATTTATTGTCCTAAGATGCCTTTTACTGTAGTATGTGAAGACCAAAAGCCGGACTTACGAGCTAAGATGGCAACTCCCTACAGGTTCAGTGTTACACAATGTGAAATAATGCATTTCTGTCAACAAGCACACATTCTCATTGTATTTTAGGTGCATGCTGTAATTGCTTGTATACATGTCTTTATCCATTCATGATCAATTTTAAAACATAATATGCATGCAGCTATCAAAAGGAAGAAAAGGAACGCTGCTTTGATTTTTGGGTTTTTTGTTGTTGTTGTTGTGTTTGTTCGTTCATTTTAATCAGCTAAAATACCCTGGGACCCACAGACCTTCATACTCCATACTCTACAATTACATTGGGTGCGGTAGCTTGATAGGTTAACATCTAATTAATGTAAAAATCTTGTGTTTTTTAGTGGAACTAGCACTAAACTGGGATTGGTTATAACAGAACACCATAGACTGGTGGCTCATAATAAATTTATTTTTCATAGTTCTGAAGGATGAGAAGTCCAAGATCAAGGCACAGGCACATTGGGTATCTGGTGAGACCCACTTCCTGGTTCATGGATGCCGTTTTTTGGCTGTGTCCTCATGGTGGAGCTCTCTGGGGTCTTTAGGACACTAATCCCACTCATGAGGGCTCGACCTTCATGACCTAACCACCTCCCAAAGGTCCACTTCCTAATACCATCACATTGAGCATTAGATTTCAATGTGAAAGTTTGGAGGGACCTAAACATTCAGTCTATAGTAGCATTTTTATTTTATTTTATTTTTAAGATTTTATTTATCTATCTGAGAGCAGGGGGAAGGGTAGAGGGAGAAGCAGTCTCCCCACAAAGCAGGGAGCCTGACATGGGACTCGATCTCAGGACTCTGGGATCATGACCTGAGCTGAAGGCAGACGCTTAACTGAGCCACCCGGGTGCCCTATAGTAGCATTTTAGAAAGTATCAGAGCATAGGCTGGATAAAATGATTTCTTTCCAAATTCCTACAGTATAATTAAGAAGAGGAAAGAAGAGATCACCCGGGTGGCTCAGTTGGTTAAGTGTCTGCCTTCAGCTCAGGTCATGATCTCAGGGTCCTAGGACTGAGTCCACATTAGGTTCCTTGCTCAGTGGGGAGTCTGCTTCTCCCTCTCCCTCTGTCTTCCACTCCCCCTGCTTGTGCACTCGCTCTCTTTCTCTCACTCAAATAAACAAATAAAATCTTTAAAAAAAAAAAGAAGAGTAAAAAAGTTTGGGAGAAGTCTGTAAAGCCATTTTAGAAGTAACGGTTTTCAGGTGGAAGACTATTAGAGCTCATTCTCTGGTTGTTTTACATAATAGATTGATCTTTTTCCGTCATTTTGGCTTTATACCCAGTTTTTCTGAAAGCAAATGGAAAATTGATTCCATATATTCAAATTTATTGTCTATAATTATACCATTTAAAGTATACATTGACAACTTTCAAAAATATTGAAAATAAAATAATAAAGCTTCTATTCCTTTAGAATGGGTTATTATACTTTTAAGTGCTAAGTTAGATGTTTATTCAAAATATTTAAGTTTAGCATATTTTAAAAGTTGTAATTGCTTTTATGAAATTCATTCCTGCAATATTGTTGTTTAAATGAGAATAATCACTGAAAAAACAAAATAATGCTAAGCAAGATGAGTAAATAAACTCCTTATGTCTGTGCTAATCTACAATATTTCAAATTAAGTTAGAGAAGTGTCAGATTTATAAACTACCAGCAAGTGGTGGTTATTCA
The DNA here is from genome assembly GCF_024610735.1 of Ursus americanus. Classification (NCBI taxonomy): domain Eukaryota; kingdom Metazoa; phylum Chordata; class Mammalia; order Carnivora; family Ursidae; genus Ursus; species Ursus americanus. Next base: position 9,172,342 of record NC_142145.1, on the reverse strand, counting down.
ATGAGTTTTTCCAATGTTGCCTGCATTAACTAGCTTTGCCAGCCTTTGCTAAATTTCAACTAAAATTCCTGCCCATCATGGGATTTCTGTTCCATTTTCATAAAGTGTTGTGTTAACATGAAAAATCAGCAGCTGAAAAATCTTAATGTTTATTAAAAATGAAGAAATGCCACAGTTCAGGCATACTGAAGCAGCATCTTTGGTGATAGAGCTACAGTTGGCATTTTTAAACAACTCAGGTATCCTTGAGCATAATAAAGTTCGAAAACTCCTGGAGTAATAATAAAGAAAGCAGAGCCTGATATCAAATTAGTATGTGAGTAAATCTGCAATCTCACCAAAAAGTTGGAATTAGATACGAAGTTTTAACTGAACAATGTATTACTAAGGTAAATCTGTTTGTAGACAAGGCGAGTTTCACACTGATAATTAACAGATGTATGTACGAAAAATCTTTGCATGAATAAAAAAAAAGGATGCAAATTTTGGAATTTTCTAATAATATGTATAAGCCAGTTTATAATGAAAATATTCTATTGTACTTGTGATGCTGAAAATATGTAAGACATGATCAAACTCCAGACTTCTAAAAAAACTGAAAATCGCATGGATGAAAGGCTAATAAACAGAAGTTACATCTAACAACTCTCTTTCGTCATATAAAACATGACAGCTCTAGGCCACGGGAGTTTGGAGTTCTGAGTAGTTCTGGCATTTAAAGTAGAATAGCATATGCATAAAAGTTTCAATTGTAAACTAATTCAAAATAGAGGTAATGCAACAAACATATGCAGTAAGTGCATAGCACAAAATGAGCTGGTTGGATGACAGGCTATCAAATTCTCAGAAACATCACTGTGCTGCATAACCTGGTAGTGTGTGTAAATGAAATCCTGAGTGAGTGGTGGTGTGTGTATGTGTGTGTGTGGCATAATATAAAATATGCTGAGACTGAAGCAGCAAAAATATCTTAAATGATATCAACTAAACCTAAATTTAAGTAAAAAGTTTAATATGAAAAGTTGAGGAGCGTCTGGGTGGCTCAGTTGGTTAAGCGTCTGACTCTTGATTTCGGCCCAGATCATGATCTTGGGCTCCTGGAACTGAGCACCAGGTAGTGCTCCCTGCTCAGTGGGGAGTCTGCTTGAGGATTCTCTCTCTCTCCCTCTGCCCCTCCCCCTGCCTGCTTGCTCTTTTGTCTCTCTCTCGAAAATAAATAAATAAGTCTTTTTCAAAAAGTTGAAAATCACAGATTGGTTGAAAATTAGAACATATCTGAAGGCAAAAATCATAAGAGAATAAAATAAAATAAATGCACACTGGGGAATAATTCCCATTATTTTTAGAATAGGTAGTTGAAATATAAATTTTGAGAGTTATTGATGTTTGGTATTTCATATTTATCTATCTAAGGAAAAAAAAGCCTAATATTTAAGTGTAGGATGAATACAATTTTTAACAATGTGGCCAACAATTCGATGTAAATATTCTTCTCCTACAAGGCATAGCAACGTGAGGAAGATACAAAAATGTTTATTTTAAATGGACAGGGGAGGTTAGTCAAAAACCACATACAGAGAATATTTTCACTCTCCAGCTGCTCTTTGGAAATTTCCTGATCTCTATAACTTATAATTTGAGGTTTAATGTCTGCCAGAAGACAGAAGATGAGGTATTACATTCCCACATTACAATATAATCAATGCCCAGATAAGCCAGAAACCTTTGAGGGCTCCCTTTCTAGTAAAAAGAGAGACTAAATCTAATCGCTAAAAGGAGAACTACTCTGATGAGGTCTGTGCTCTAATATAAAGGAAAAAAATCTGTGTCTGCCCTCAAGCACGTTAAGTTAAAACACACACACACACACACACACACACACACACAAGAGCCCAGTCAGGAAACCTAAAGTTTTACAGTTTTATAAAGTTTTATATGGAACTAAATAATTAATATAGACTTCAAAATATATATTATTCAAAAATAATACATTTTAGATAGATAGATAGATAGATAGATAGATAGATAGATAGATAGATATTATTTCTGCAAGGACACACCTTAAAACAAGCCTTAGAATATTCCCACAGATAAAGAATAAACTCAATCACTTTACAATCCAATAAAAGCAACATTCATAAAACTAAAATGAGATTCTTTGAAACAAATATAATTGAAATACCCCCTAAGATTTATCTTTAGAAAAGAGAGCCAGAGTGAATGCATTAAAATCATTTTAAGGAAGAAAAAGGGTAGAGGTACAATGATAGTGGAGATGAAAACAATAATTTTGTGATCAAATTTATGGCACAATGTGCATATCCTATGATGGCATAAAAAACATTTTATTTATTTGAAAGAGAGAGCATGAGAAAGGGAGCATGGGGTGGGGAGGAGAGGCAGAGGACAGCAGCAGGGAGCCTGACTTGGGCTCAATCCCCACACTGGGGATCATGACCTAAGGCACATGCTTAACTGACTGAGCCACCCAGGCACTCCAACATGAAAAAAATGATAAAAAATTCTAACTCAATAAAAGTAACTCAAAAAGAAATCAGTTGAATCAGAAATTTAAAGTCTACCAAAATTAAAATAATTGTGTACCACACCAGGTCTGTATAATAAAACAGGAAAATTCTACTAATCATTTAAGGAAAAGATAAATCCAAACTATTACAAATTCTACAGTTGAATATAGAAAGGGGCTACTTCCCAACTCTTCTATGTCTCAAGCAATATTAATATGAAAGCCATATAAAGAGATTCTAATAAATGAAAATTGAAGGCTAATTTCATTCAATAACTCAGAGGCCATAATTCTAATAAATCATAATCATAATCATAAATGAATCTTGTAAGTTGTATTTTTAAAAATATATAAAGACTGGCACCTGGGTGACTCAGTCAGTTAAGGGTCTGCCTTCAGCTTAGGTCATGATCTCAGGGTCCTGGGATTGAGCCCCACATTAGGCTCTCTGCTCAGCAGGGAGTCTGTTTCTCCCTCTCCTGCCCCTTCCCCAACTTGCGGTTTTTCTCCCTCTCTCTCTCTCAAACAAATAAAATCTTAAAAAAATAAAAAAATATAAAAATATAAGTGACAAAAATCATATAAATTTAAGGATGGTTCATTATTAGTAAATCTATTAATATTATTCACCATAGTAATAAGATAAAGAAGAACATCACTGGGACCTTGATAATAACTACAGGAGAAAAAAATTGAATAAAATTCCACTCCAACTCATGATTTAAAAAAAAAAAGAAACATAAAACATTCACAGCAAAACGGTAACATAAGAAAATTATTTAATTGATGCAGAGACTCTACCAAACCATATACAAATATTGTATTTAATTGCATTTTACCATAGCTTATTGTATTGTGTTAGAAACTAATCTTAAAAGTCAATAATCAGTCCTGAATACCTGATATCCCAATTACTCTGCAAAAGTATGCTAGTGTCACAAGGGTTCACAGTGAGAATAAACAACAAATTTTGAATATGAAGATTAGGAAATTACAAATGAACAATAATTAGTGACATAAAATATGGTCATTGACAGAAAACTGAAGAGAATATACAGGCATATAATTGAAAATAATAAGATAATACAGTGAAGACACTGTATATATCCATAGGCAAAAATCAATATAAAACAAATACAAAAAGAAAATGCAGCTATTTAAAATTAAGAAAGTTCATATGAATAAAAATAACAAAAAAATATAAAACTACTGAACACATTTTCAAATGTATCTAAATGCAGACACAAAAGTTTAACACAAGCAAACAAACTTCATTGCTTCTCAAGTTAAGAGATTTTCAATCAAAACCCTACTAGGGAGATTTTTTTTTCCTTTTGTTTTGTTGTGTTTTAGTGGAATTCAATAAGTTGATTTTTAAATTTATCTGAGAGAGCAAAGAACTCAAAATACCAAAGACAATTTAGAGAATTTAATGCTACATGATATCAAGACTAAATATCAAGACTCATTGTAAAACTATGCCAATCAAAGCATTGGTTTGTGCAGGGTAAGTAAATAGACAAACAGAAACAATAAAGGACATCAAAGTAGACCATTGTATGAATGTATAGATACTTGAATGAAATATGAGAAGGAGGCATTGCAGATGGGTGGGAAACAAGGTGAGTCAATTTGTTAGCCCTTATGAAGAAGTGTTGGATTATTATCTTACACTCCACACAATTTTAATTATATTATCATATGCTTATCTTCATGACAAAATAGAGAAGAGTTTCTTTTTCTTTAAAATTCTTTTTCCCTTTTTTTCAAATTTTTACTCAAGTTCTAGTTAGTTAACATGTAGTGTAATATTGGTTTCAGGAGTAGAATTTGGTAATTCATCACTCACATACAACACCCAGTGCTCAACACAAGTGCTCTCCTTAATCCCCAACACCCATTTAGCCCATCTCCTGCCCACCTCTCCTCCAGCAACCCTATTTGCTCTCTATAGTTGAGTCTCCTAAGTTTGCTTCCCTTAGAGAAGAATATCTTAGTGTACATTCAAAATAAAGAAAAATATTGTTAAATTTAATTCCATTATATTAAAACAAAACTCTGTTCATTCAAAACACCTTAAAAATAAAGACAAATCACAGACGAAGTGATACGTAAAATACTACTGAACAAAACATTGCCTGTTCAGAAATATTAAAAACTTCTGGGGTGCCTGGGTGGCTCAGCTGGTTAAATGTGGGACTCTTGATTTCAGCTCAGGTCATGGTCTTAGAGTTGTGAGATGGAGTCCCACATTGGGTTCTGTGCTGGGTGTGGAGCCTGCTTGAGATTCTCTCTCTCTCTACCTTAAAATATATGTATATCTTCTATATCTTTCATATCTTATATATATATATATATATATAATACATATATTTATGTATATTTATTACATACATATATACATTTATATATACGTGTATATATGTATACACGTATATATGTGTATATATACACACACACACACACACACAATTTCTATTTACTAATATAAGAGATGTATAATCCAATACAATATTAAGGACAATATATAAATGTGCAATTTATAGTGGAAGAAACATGATGCCAATAACCATGAAAAAATATCTTCACTGATAATAAGAAGAATTAAAATTACAGAGATACATTTGAAACTCTTCAGATAGAAAAAAATTTTTAAAAAACATTAAGATAACATTTTTCCCAAGAGTGTGGAGGAACAGAAAATCTTTACATTTTTGATGAAGACGTAAATTGGATAATCAGTTTGGAGAACAACTCAGCAATGTCAAGTAAGTGAGGATCCCATCGTTAGATGTGTGTCCAAGAGAAACTCTTGGGCATACGATTGGAAAGGATTGGAAAGTAGCAGCATTGTTGTAACAAAGAAAATTGGAAACAATCTAGAAGTTCATTAATATTTCATTATAAAATTAGATACAGTTTGCTACAGGTTTCCCCTGCTATCTGAAAGTAAAGGGTTCCTGTGAAACCTTTCATGAACCAAAATGGTGTAAAGCAAAGAAGCACTTACCATTAATTTATATGGAAAAATTTGTGTGTTACCAAAACATAAACTCTTTCAGGCTTTTCTGATACTTTAGGACACATCTTGCCAACGGATGTACAAAATCAATCAAGATAAATCACAGACCTTCACGGAGAGTTCAAAACTCTAGCTGCTTAAAGTTGAGATGAGAGTGTATTTCCCAGGGAAGGAACTGGACAGGACCGCTCTTGCTGCGGGCTGCCCTACTCTGTAATGGCTCCCTGCAAACAAATGTTGGATGCTATTTTTGTTTTTCACTTTTTTTTTTTTTTTGGTAAAAAGTGAAAATCTTTGGGTTTCCTTCAGTAAGCAAAAACAGATACTGATGTAGGTCTCTCATAAAAGCAAAATGGCAAAGTGAACTTTTGAAAAGTGAGAGATACTTGTAAATGCATGACCTGGAACTCTAAACTTCAATAAAAGTGAATGGAGTACAACTCCATTTATCAATATATAGGAACTTAGACATTTTTGGGCAAAAAACAAAAGAAATTTGAAGTATACATGAAGAATCTAAAAGAATGTAAAACAATATGGATGAGTAGTTTAGAGATAAATAGGTAGTAAAATTTTTAAGAGTAGCATGTGAATGAAATGTACCAAATTCAGAATAATGCCTACATTTAAGGGGTTAGAGAAAGGTTGTGATTGTAAAGGAGTACACATAGGACTTCTGTTCTATTTATAATTTTTGTTTTCTTAAGCTGGGAGTTAGATGCATGGATTTTTTTTATGCTATGCATCATACCTTTTATGTCTGAAATATTTCATAATAAAGAGAATAGGTTAAAATTCTTAACCACAGCTTTTTAAAATCCTGTGTGGTTTCATAAATATTTAAGTGATATTTTTCAAAATAGATTGTAGAGTGCTTTATAACTTAAATATGTCCATTTGGAAATAAGCCTAGCTCTTTGTCACAACCATAACAGGGAAAAAAAGGATTGTGCACATGCCTGAACACCCATATTTCTACAAATCTATAGATTCTCTGCACCAAAACACACATGATTGTAAAGTTCCAGTATCCATCATATAAATGGAAATTGGTAACACAGACTTATTTTGAAAGCATTTAATACATTCTATTATCACTTTACTTATATATAGATGGATTTTTTTAGTTTAGAGAAGTGATTACAATGCTATCAAATTTTACATTAATTATGGCACTATTACATCTGACATATATCCTCTATACAGTTGTAAAACAGTAAAAATATATAAATTTATTATAAAAGAAATGTTTGTGATTTCAAGTTTATTTAAAACTATATAGCTTCCAAATCACAAAGTAATCCACATGTATTGGTCCTCCACTCATTCATTCAAGTATTTATTGAACACATACTATGCCATAAGCTCTGTTGTATGCTTTTGGAAGATCATAATAAATTAGTCAAAAAAGTCCATTCAATGACCAGAATAGGTAGTCAATAAACATATTGATAATATTACCTTTAGTCATATAAATTCTATGAAGAGAAATACACTGGAGTCAAAGGAAAGAGGCATAAATGTAGCATGAGTGAAGTTAATTTCTATATGTTAGACAGGGAAGGAATCACAGGAAGGTATCATTTATTTTGTGACTTGAATAATGAAAATGAGCCATGCGTGAGATCTGTAGTAAAAGAGTTCCAGAGGGTGGGATCAATTTTTGTAAGCCTCTAAGAGGTGGAAGCATAGCATGCTTAAGGGAGAGAACAAATACCATTACAGAAGACATCAAGAAGGTAAACATGAGCCATCTTCATCTACCATGATACAAGTAATTGCAGAAGGAAGACCCTAAGGATTTTAAGATATTAATAGTGGGATATGATATGCATTGTAAAGGTGCTGCCTGGTTTCTAGAGGTAGTGAAAGCTCTTAGGAGGGATGCTGAAGTGGCCTGTCTAGATGATGGGGGTTTTATTTTGGTGCTACTGAGTTTTGGAGTTTGGAATTAAAGTGTTGTGCTTCAAGTGGTCATAAAATAGGTAGTTGTATACAGGTAAGAAGGTTGATAATATAAGGTGATACAGAGTGACTTTGCATAGGGAGAGATACTTTCAGGTTAGAGTTCAAGCTGTTCTCTTAAATTAAAAAAAAAACTATTCAGAAGTAAGTATAATCTTGTCTAACTACTTGGGTGGCATTCCTAGTTAAAAGCCAGTTGTAGCAAGAATTGTCTATAGAATAAATGGAGGGTAGTAAACCACCATAAGGTTTTACATTGTATTCTGTAACAGTGTGCCATTAGCTACACATTAGCTATAGTTATACAACATTAGCTAAAGCTACACAATGAGTGGATAAGGGCTATGAACTTCAAGTTTCTTTTTGAACTATAGACAAGCTCTACATGCTCTGCAGCTACTAAAAAATGCCTTAAAATAATTAACTAACTCCTCAGACAGAGACTATTGAAGACAGAGAAAGATCAACGAATAATGAAGACCAATGATGGAAGAGAATATAAATATTATCAGGACAGAGATAATACTCTTAGTTACACATAGTCACATACATCATTAATTCCTCCGGGAGATGAGACTGGAGATATCAAGTGTGTCATTCTATATGTCACTTGTAGTTCACTGTTTTTCATTTAAGCATAAATTGACTTCCCAAAACATTTTTATTCCATACAAAGTTCAATTATTTTCAAATTTTGATTGTCATTCTAAAGTTCAAAATTTAGAGAAGAAGAAGAAAGGTTTAAGTATTGCTATATAATGAATTTTGCCAGAATTATATGGACCCAAAATGATATTTGTAGGGGGAAAAATGCATACTGGGAATCATCAAGCATATGGTCAGCGTGTCTTACAGAATGATGACTCATTAGCTCTGTTCACATTCTCCCATCTCCAATCTTTGAAGACAATGGCAGTAAGTTGTCCTTTTCTCAACAAATCCTACCACAATTCTAGCAGCCTTCCGTATGGATCATAGTTGACCATTCACATCCAGGTCCTTTTGTCCCTTGCTTGTCTTTCCCATCAACTCGTTTCAGTGAACGTCTTTCATGACCACACCCTGAATTTTCTCTCCCTATGAAATAATTTCATATCGATCACCTTGTTTGACAATTTTCATATAGTATGAAATAAATAAATGTCAGCCATATATATTATTATTTAACATCATTTTTGTCACTGTTATCATTTTATTATTCTTTTCCATCTCTTTGTCCTGTTCTTTCAGCCTGCTGGTTCAGCCACACTGTTCTTCACTCACTCTGATAAGGAAATGCAATCCATTGAGCCTTTTTAAAAAATTCTCTTTTTCTCCATTAGCCTCTTCTAGTCTTCATTCCGTTCCCTATGCAGCCTGGACACATAAATCTTGTAAATGTAAATCACATGGTTCTTATTTTCAATTGCTGTCTTACCAAAACAGTCTTAATTTACTGGTCCCATTTTCTTTCCCATTCACCATAGGAATAAAAAATAGGATGATTCCCAACTACTGCCCTCCCCATTCTTTCATCTCAGCCACTCCTAGAAAAAATAAAATCATATTATAAATTCATGACCACCAAACTTCCAGTGTGATGAGCATGTGTATTTAGGAAGTTCACATTCCCATTTTCCACCATTTCCACTCTTTTTAAAACCCAGCCTTCATCTCATTCTGTCAGAAAATGGACTCACCTATTTCACAAGGCAAACAAATTATCATAAATCGTTGTCACACAGATCTTCAAATCCACAAATGTAGAGCCCATTGTTGTTGTTGCAAAAATAGGTAATAAAGCCGGATTGACCTGGCTTCAAATTTTTTCTTTACACTACACTATTTTACCTCCTCTAGGCCTCAGTTCCCGTACGTGTAAAATATGGGCAGTATTTGAAACCATTATGAAAGATGATACATAAAATGTTAGAACACTTCTGTACAAATGTTCCCACTGTTCTATTTATTATCATTAGGGTCATTTGTGCCTATTTACCTTCCTCTCTTCATCCTCCTTATTTCTATGGCTCTGTTTACAGCTATTATCTCTACCTGTGGCCAAGATCCCATCAGCTCTTATAGAACTATTTCAAGAATCTTTCAAAAGAAATTCTCAGCTATTACTTCTTTTTTTAAAAAATATTTTATTTATTTATTTGACAGAGATAGAGACAGCCAGCGAGAGAGGGAACACAAGCAGGGGGAGTGGGAGAGGAAGAAGCAGGCTCATAGCAGAGGAGCCTGATGTGGGGCTCGATCCCATAACGCCAGGATCACGCCCTGAGCCTAAGGCAGACGCTTAACCGCTGTGCCACTCAGGCGCCCCTCAGCCATTACTTCTGAATATGCAATGTCTTCTGTAATAAATCCTTTCCATCCACCATTTATATATGATTAATCCTCTCCCATTTAAAAAAATTCTCATGAGTTCTTCACCCATTACCCTCCCTAATCGGAGCTAAGATTTTTGAAGTTGTTTCCACTTTATTTTCTCCCAATCACACTACTTCAGTCTGTTCCACTAGCTTCTCTCGTATGTAGCCTGAAACAGTTCTCATCCAGGGAAACAGTGATCTCCATGTTGCTCGGTCTAAAGTGTACTTTTCTGTCCAAACCTTGAACTAACCATGTAGCAGCATGAAGCAATATTCAGCAGTTCAGGTGGTCTGTGGACATATTCTCCAGATTTTTTTCTTCTTTTACATCTTTTACATCTTCAGAATATCCTTGACATTATCTCTTTTCTCTATCTTAACTTTAAACAATGGAGAGTTTCCCTGTGCCTTTGCAATACTCTATGCGTTCGTCTAAGGAATTGGGTCTACCACTATGGATTCAATTTTTATTTCTATGCTGATAACATCTGTCCTGAATTCCAGACCCTTAAGACCAATAGTCAATTGACAAATTAATGCTTCCACTTAATCATCTCAAAGAAATATTAATAACTCTCTCCATATACACAAATAATGTCTTCTATATGTAGTATATATTATATATAATTATGTACATATGTTATATACATATAAATATATTATGTGCTTTATATGCATATGTACATAAAATCAAGCTCATTACCATACCCCCAAAGCAAGTTATTATTCAAAATTTTTATCCTATATCATTATGTATGATTAAGAACAATGTTTTATTTTCCCCTCTTAAAACTGCACCCAGATTATTGTAAAATTATGTTTTTTGTTTGTTTGTTTTTAAAGATTTTATTTATTTATTTGACAGAGACAGCCAGCGAGAGAGGGAACACAGCAGGGGAGTGGGAGAGGAAGAAGCAGGCTCATAGCAGAGGAGCCTGATGTGGGGCTCGATCCCAGAACGCCGGGATCACGCCCTGAGCCGAAGGCAGACGCTTAACTGCTGTGCCACCCAGGCGCCCCTAAAATTATGTTTTTATACCTCCTAATATGTCGTGTTTCTCTACTCACCCAATCACTTGCCTATTCAAAACACCCAAATTTAAGCCATAATAATTTTAGCCAAGATTTCTACAATAGTCTCTGCTTAATCTCTCTGAGCTGAATTTGGCCTACGTTATTTCATTTCACATTTTATATCCAGAAAGATAATTCGTGAAATGAAAAGTCAGAGAGTATTTTCTTATTTAAATATCTCCATAATTGTCCATGGGATGTTCAAACTCAGGGTGGCCTACAAGAGCCACTATTACTTGTGTTTGGAACGTCTTTCCACCATCACAAAGAATTAAGGCAGAGATTTACTAAATGTTAAATGAATAAAATTTTAGGAGGTCATGGTGATATTCAAAAAAAGGAAAAAAGTAGAATAAAAACCCCTTCATCATGACCACCATAAACAGCAACATGAATACATAACTATTGGCAGAAATTAATGAACTGATCCCTACAATTAATATTGATAATTATGGAGAAAGATTAAGAACTTAATCTATCTTTTTCATATGAGCCAAATCATCCCAGAATATAATGAGACACAGTTATTCTTTACAGAAGACTAACCCAATAAATGCAATTTAAAAAGTAATCAATTCAGATAACTATTATCAATGGACTTAATTTCATTAAGTAAAATGGGAAAATGGATATTTGCCAGGTGCCAAATTAGATTACGTGCCAGCTAAAAGACAAATAAATAAATAAAATAAAAGGCAACTTTACAAAGGAGGGTATGGGTTGTTATCACATAAATTTTGTGACAAATTTTATCATCACTAGCTGTGGAATCATACTATGTGCCTGCTGATATCAAGCCATACAAAAGATAAAGTATCAGCAATTAAATACCCTAAGAGAAAGTTAAATATAAATATAATTGAGGCTTTAGTTTGAATCTCCAGTTTACAGGCAAAAAAGGGATAGAGGAATAACTCAAATGACAACATAAGAGACTAAGCAGACACACTGAGACAGGGAGGCATAGTGGGGGACCATTTGAGTCTTTAACATATTAATGACATGAAAAATAGAGGGTGGAGACTATTCTAGATTGAAGGACATTTAAGAGACCTTAAAAAATTACAAGGCTTATATCTTCTTGGATGCTGATTTGAAGAAATCAAATGTAAAAATACTCCATTTAAGACAAGCATCATGGATATTTCCATAAGGAAGAAGTATTTGATAATATTAAGCAATTGTAATTTTTTAGGTGCAGTAATGGTTCATTTGCTTATGTAAGAAAATGTTCTAATTTTATAGCTCTAAAGCTAAACTATTTGGGGGTAAAATGATCTGAGATTTGCTTTAAAATAATTCAGCAGAAGAAAAACACAGGTAAAGAAAATATAGCCAAATAATAATTATGATAGCCAAATAGTAGATATATGAGATTTCTGTATCAGCTGGAGAAGTAAAAAGTACAGGGGCCACCACTGGACTTTCGACACTGAAGACATCATAGTGGCTGGATCTGGAGGTTGGCACTTGTGATGTCCCTACTACCACTTCTCAGAGCTGCCCACAGCCAGAGTACTGATGGTTAGATGTTGGAACATGGCATGCACTGGCTGCAAACATCCTTTTCTCTGTAGCCCTTGCTCACTAATGCTTCAGTTTTGTAAATGTCAATGAGAACATGTCGTTATCAAAAGCTAATGCATATCTAGAATTCTGGCTTCAGTGGAATCTGAGAACATCTTGTAAACAGCTCAGGCACGGCATGGTACAGGAGGGATTTAGAAGTGAGATGGGTGGGCTGGGTATAAATAAGCAACATCTATGGGCTGGTTGACAAGAAAATCAGTCGGAATAAAGAAACAAAGAACTTTGAAAAACAATGATAAGCCGAAGAACAAATGGAAAAACCAGTCCCACTAGAATTAAAACTAGCTTTTGTCCTATTTTCTACAATGTACTATTTCTTAACTAGAAGATAAAGTAAGATTCATGTAGGTATGTTCTGTCCATCCTAAATATCGCCTAATATATTTGTTCAGTTTTGCTCTTGTTAGAAAACTGTTCATTACATGTTATAATTCTCATTAAAAATAAATAAATAAAAGGTTCCTCAAAACTCCAAGAACACTTAAACTCATTTGAAAATAGCTGTTTACTGGACAATGTGCTTTGCCTAAAAATAGGATCATAACTAAAATAAGAAACTTTGAGCACAGTAGATACTGATTTGAATTGTATAAGCTAAAAATGCTTTCTTGGATTTGCTTTTCAAATCACATTTACATATGAAGCATACATAAAATACATTATATATATTATAACAATAACATAATACATTGTAAGTTTTGTCGATAATCATAACATTCAATATAAAATAAACCTTTTGCCCCTAACCAAAATGTCTCTTTTACAAATTGGCTTAAATACAGCAGACCCACTTGAGAAGAACCATATCTGATCTTACACAATTCATGACCTAAACTAATAAAGATAGAAGTAAGGCATCATGTTTTTCTGATGAGGAATACTAGTTTTGTAAACTCTTCAATTTATAAGGGAAGAAAAAAATGTGAGATTATTAAAGCATCAATTAAAGAATGATGTATGACTTTCTCAAAACTATATCATGTAATCCAGATGCATAATGAACTTAAATCTTAGTTACTCTGAAATAATACTTGATTATAACATTTTCAAATTTGGGGAAATAACACTGGCTCACAAATCTCTGACTCAAACTGGATTCTATTAAATAAAACTTTCATAATTTTATGCATAATTCATAAATAAAATCAACATACAAGTTGATTACAAGTATGTCAGTGCTCAGGTTAGGATAATATGCTTGATTTTTACCATTTTTGTATCTGTTTTGTGAGGAGTCAGTGCATTTTGCAGTTTTTCAGGTCTCTCTGAAATGTATTCTATGTGTCTAATCAACATAAAACTTAAGTCCTTAATGATTTTCCAAAAACCAAAGTGCCCTCCCTAAGATTTCTTTCTCCGTATAAAACTACTCCTAACTCAGAGCCTTTAGGAGGCTTTAGTATTGCCATACCCTAAATCTATTCTAAAACTTATTTGCCTTGTATTTCATTTCTTCCATGCCCAGGGGCTCTGTAAATAATATGGAAAATGAAAATAATATTGCTGAAAATGCTCCCAGGTAACACATATCTAATTCAATTGGGACTTTCCAAAATTCGTATTTATTTTTCCTAAATGATTATAGATTTATTGGAAACTTGGGCATGAGAAACTATCCAGGAAAGTTACCTTCAGGTAGCCTTGATTTTATGTTGATACACAAACCCTCGGTGCCCACTTCTGTCTTTAGGGTCAATCCTGCACAAAATATGGCAGTCTTACTAAATTATGTGTGTCCTCACTAATATATATGTGCTGGGCTCTGAAAATCACAGTGGGGAGAAATAGTCATTAGGTAACTCCCTTATTAAAAATAATTTGATTTATTTATTACCCAATAAATCTGGCTGAGCATAGTTCTTAGCTACTTAATCAATAAACATTAGGTGCATTAATAGATTTTGGGAGGTTTACAAGCATTTTAAGCACAGCTAGTATACATTTTATGATTCCCTTCAAGTTTCCATACTTCAGATATTAACCACATTTCCTAACTAAAATCATGAAATATGTCTCTGAAATGCATCCGCTTGGTTAGCTAAGTCCCAGCTTTACTTGTATGAATTTACATATAATTTAAAAGTTGCTTGGCACAATATATAATACTTAGTGCTTATTTTTACAAATATAATTAATGGCACTGGTAGGTAAAATTAATAGTTTTTTGGTTGCTGTTCATAATCACTCCATCTGTGAGTTTTGACTAATTGGTAATATGAAGTGGAAGCGAAACGTAACAGAGGTAAAAAAAAAAAAAAAAAAAAAAAAAAGACCCTGTACAGTCTCAGGCTCCTCTATGTCTAGAGTCCCTCAAAGGTCCCGTGTGTCTCCTGCAGTCACCCCCCTCCCCCATTTACAGATGTGTCCTGAGTAGTAACTGATTGTGGAGACACTGGTGATGTTCTGGGAAAGCACTCTGAAAGATGGGTGCACTGACAGCTTCCAACAGTGGTTATATTGTCAGAAAATATATCAATATTTTACCAATTTGAAATTGGTTGGATGGGCACAATCTGAAATTCTTTATCTGCACTCACCATGTTTCAACTCTGGTTAGTACTTATCTTTAAATCTTACCACACTGATGTTGTCTAATTTCTACTCTCTGCATTTATTTTTATACAATTTGATTAAATTTGGCCAGTAAGTTTAGAATCTGATATACTTTGACGATAAATTTTGTGCTAAGTTCTGGTCCCTAATGTGGTTATTATCTACAAAAATTAAGCATTAAAAATGTAAACAATAAACAAATAAAACACATGTAATAAGATTTGGACAGGGATGGAAGAGAACATGAATGATGTGATTTTAAAACTATACAGAAAAGTATGTTCAGAATTAAATGAATTTGAGTTAAGGGCTGTGTTCTAATATATATGTTACACAATACATCTTCATATAGGTACCTCTCCTGTCGTCTTTTCTAAAAGAGACATTTTAAAAAACATTTAACTATCAATTTTAAAAACTCAAATATGTAACTTGCTTTTCACAATTTTTTTCACAATTTTATGACCTTGTCATTATCTGCACTATTGTACTTCACACCTACCATCATCTAGCTCATAGGTCTTCAGAAGAGCATGTGCTCTTACTATGCATATACTAAAGGAACATGAGGACAGGGATAAAGATAAATTAAGAAAAATGAAACAGTGAGAGCATCCATATGATACACCGTGTGTTCAGAAAAGATTTCTAGTGACTACTCTTTCAGGAAATACGACTAAAGTCCATAGTATATGATTCTGATAAATGCTACTTTTCAAGAACTCCCCTCTATTTTTTCAAAAGAGAATGCATAAGAAAGATGAGCAAAGCACTACAAGTTAGGGTACCAAATTAATTTAAGCCTTGGCAGTCTCTCCCCGATAAAATTCCCACAGTTGGGAAAAAATGATTTACATTTCAAAAAGAAAAAGTAAATTTACTAATTACCTATCAGTGGGAAAGGCATGTCTATCCATCTCATGCTGATATAAGAGTCTACTGAGGAAAGGAGTCTTTTTGAGGCAAAGAGAAGAGTGTATTAGTGTGGTTGGGTTATGGAAAAGAGAATGGCTTCAGAAAGAGTCTTACCTGTTTAATAGTGAGGAGCTGACTCAGAACCAGCTAGGAGGGAACTTATTGCAACATTTTGAACAAACATACGCATGATTTTTCCTGCTATGGGTGGTTTAAAACGTAAGTAACTGCCTTCTTTACATTTTAGTTGTATTCTATGTTTTGCCTGGGTAAGATTTATTTTCATTTATCTTGCTAAAGGGTCTATAAATCTTTGTGAAAATGTGAATTGATACCTTTCATGAATTTTAGTAAGTTTTTAGTTCTTATCTTTTCAAATTGTACCTCTCTTCTTTCTCTACTTTCCCTCTGTCTGATAATCCAATTACATATGTGTTAGACCTTCTTAGTAGTAGCTCTGAACTGTTGTCATCAAAACAAAATTCTCCTCTTGAGTTGGAAATCGTACAGACAAGTAAGCAAATGACCTCTGGGGGGAAGAAAAAAAAGGGTACTAACGGGTTTTCCTCAGCACAAAGAAAGAACCCCAGGTAGAAGCTAGAATCTAGAAGATGAGAAAGGAATGAAGAGCAATGGGATGAGCGGAAATGTGTGGGTAAATGCAAATAAGTATCGATGCTTATCGTCCTAGAAAGATCATTGGTAGAGTTTGTTTCAGATCTGGAATAAAGGCACCTTTATGCAGAGAGGACTTTGATTTGATGCTGCCATTTGCTGAGGGCTCTAACAATATGGCATCATTTTAAAATAAGTTCACAATTTGAGATTGAGTCAATTTTCTATTGCAAATTTGTTGAAATTATCAAGACATGAAAACAGCCTATTTTGCTCACAGGGCTGTCCTTTTTCAAATTAGCGTACTATCTATCCAATTTCAAAAGATTTTAACCTACTTTTTCAGATGATTGACTTTTAATAGTCAGTGGTGTCTTCTTGACTAGGTACCAACTACTCTACTATTATAAAATTATGAAGAAAAATAAAAATATTCTTAACATTTCAACTATAGACACTATTCTTAATATTACTTAATATTTGTTTATAAAAGACACTATCTTTCTGACATGGATACAAGATTTCACATTCTATAAAAGGTGCCATCAATCATAAATGACCACGTGGTTTTAAGAAAATCATGAAGTTTTATAGCATGACCTGTGTGCAACAATAGGACAAGTGATTTTGCCATGTAGTGCATGTAATTTTCACCATTATTTAAAGGACAAAAATTAAAGTTAAATCAATATAGAATGTAACTATAAAATTAAAATTACTATAATCCATTATGATTTGAGATTTTTAAATAAGATTATCACTTACCACAAAGAGAAAAAAATCACATAGTATACAAAACTTTCAACAAGGATAGACATTATAAAGGAGCTAGTCACAGAGAAGAGATGAAGCTTATGAAAATAATGAAACCATATCATTTTATAATTTAAAATGAAATCACTATTTGTTTTTTATATCAAAGGAAATATCCCATTTTCAAAACACCTGTGTCATACCATGTACTTCATACTGGCTATTCTAAAATGTTATGTGCTCTGTGCAGAGCTCTATTTTCCTCTGCTCCTCTTGATTGTAAACATGATACCTGCCATGTGAAAGCCATCATTCATTACATTGCTAAACCACTCCTATTTAAGGCCATCAATGTATCAAATAGAAGACTGAGACCCTTTAGTTCCAGGGTTTTGTGCTGGTACAGAGGACACCCAGTTGGAATTATTTTCTCCTACTTGCAATTAAGTCTGTTTCATGTTTGGCCAATCCACATAACTGGGTCTCTGCTTTGTTTTTCAATAAACATTCCAATCGCTCGATTGGATATATGTACTTCTGAAACCTGCCCATTTAGTTCTGAGGAGTCATTTTCCCTAGTGATCTGGTAAGGTCCTTTTTATCTCTGACCATAATTATCACAATTAATAGACCCCTAAAGTGCATTTAATGCCCCCCATCTGATGTTGAGTATTAGCATTTTTCAGACACTTCTGCAAAACCTCAACTACTGGATTTGAAATCATAGTATTATGACGTTGGTCTAGATAAAAGTTAGTGCCCATGCAGGTATTGTGAGTTAGACTGAAGTTTACTAACCTAAGGAAACAAATCCATTGTTGAGTGGGTTTCTTTAGTCCTGGTTTATCTCCTCTACCCTCCTGCACAACTGAGGTCCCAAGATGCCCCCTGATCAAGTCCATACACATTAGGATATGGGATAAGTGATTACATCAACTATACACATGTTATAGGTTGTTTTGACAATCAATGAAATTATGTATTTGAATGGGTGTTATAAGCTGGAGGAATACAATAAAAATGTCAGTTACTTACAAAATTACTGCAGTGAATATTTATATTTTAATGTCAACAAGATATAATTCTTATTTCATGAAGTCTGTTTGGTTTTGATTGACATTCCTTGGTTGAAAATGTGTAAGAGAAGAAACGATGCCATAGGGAAACTGTAAAACCGCTAGTGGGTTCCGTGACATTGGAACTGCCAGAGTCGGGAGTGTCGGCACATATGCCCATGATGTGACTACAGACCTCCACCACAATGCACGTCACATATGCCCATGATGTGACTAGAGACCTCCACCACAATGCACGTCACATATGCCCATGATATGACTGGAGACCTTCACCACAATGCACGTGACTCCTCTCAGAGTGGGATGGGCAAGACCAGGTGGTGAGTCAACAGAATTGTAGAATTTCTTCCCGCACTGGAATGCAATTTAATAGAGCTTCTTTTTATTGTATGATGAAGATCATTTATTTTGATTGGCTCCCCTTTATTTATTTATTTTAAGTTGACTGCTTCTTGGTTTTTATGATTTTAAACGGCTTACAAGGTGATGTGAAAAGACATGAAATATCCATGACTACGTAATCACTTCAGCATTCACTCCATTGACAAAGAGCCTCACGCCTGTAGGCAAGCATGTGCCATCTGGAGCTGTGTAATTGCCAAAAACTCAAAATTGCACAAAACTCAAAATTGCACGGGAAATATTCCAAAGATTCAAGCCAACACCACAAAACTGTGCTCAAAGGCTTACAATAAAGGTTCTGCACGAGCTCCTAAGTCATATTAGACCTGCAGTTGAGGAGGTAAAAAAAACTTAAAAATTGTCTTTTTGTGTCTTTTTAACTGTTCTACTCAGAAACCCAGAGCACATGTTTATCTCCTGAGGACCATCTAGCTTTGACTATAGCTAAAGGAACAGACCAGGCTGGGACACTATTGTTGGTTCAGCATGGATACAACTGCAGTTTCCACCTCCTGCCCCTGGGACTTCGGAAGCCTGTATTCTGTTAACTTAAACATTATCACATATATTTTTACCTTAGGAAATTAAACAGGCTACAGGAAAAAGCTGACTTTAGTAAACTTTGCCTATCATCAACATAGCGTATTTTATGAATTATGATGTGTGAAAGAGCCTGAAAAATTAATAAATCCTTCTCCCACTCTGACAACATGCGCTTTTTAACATTTGTGAAAGGTTACACACCAGAGAATTCCACTCGGAGGTACCATCCCTTCCACTGCGATATCTTTCTTGTGCATTGCTTGCCCCCTTTTATTTTCCCACCTCAGTGCTCCCCAATTTCACATCATCCCCAACATGACTAACATCCCTTTCCTTGCTGACAGGGATCTTACTACCCACTGTAGCTCAAAACCTTGATTTGGCAGGAGTAGCCATATGGCATTTTCAAAATTGTTTTCAATCTGCATAATGCCATTGGACCTTTTTTTTTTTTTTTTTAAGATTTTATTTATTTATTTGACAGAGATAGAGACAGCCAGCGAGAGAGGGAACACAGCAGGGGGAGTGGGAGAGGAAGAAGCAGGCTCCCAGCGGAGGAGCCTGATGTGGGGCTCGATCCCACAACGCCGGGATCACGCCCTGAGCCGAAGGCAGACGCTTAACCGCTGTGCCACCCAGGCGCCCGGCCATTGGACCTTTTGATTAAACACCAAACTGCAAGAAAAACTAGGGATGGCTCAGCAAGCCTGCTGAGTCTTAGCGGATTTAAGTGATGTCCACAGGAGGTAAGAAAATAAAAACTTGGGTTCCAACCTTCAGATACACACACACACACACACACACACACACACACACACATTCAAATTATAAACTTGCAGATATGAGAAATTTTGATAAACATGAAATTTTCTTTTGAGACAAAGAACACAACAATAACTGGAGAAATTTCTAGTATTTCTATAATTTGAAAAAAGAGTAGATCTATTTATCTTCAGACTTTTCATAGTTATACACTAGGTAATGTGAAATTTGGGCATAAACTACCATTTATTATGCTGGGTCAAAGGGAATAACTAAAATGATGCTCCCCCCAACCATTTTTCCCTTAATGGACCATATTTGTTGCTAGCCCCTCCCAGCCTGTCCCCCCTTCCCCAGGCCCCACCAGCATGGCCCATACCATTGGTTACTCACAGCGCCAAATCGTAAGCCTCAGCATAAGCCTCTGCAGGAATAACTATTGCCCACCAACTGGATCTGGCACATGAAACAACTTATTTGTCATCTTTCTTAAATCACCCAGATGATCTCTGACCTCAAAGGTGCTATGCTCACATAGTCTTTATCTTTTTAGAAAATCAAAGTCTAAATCACAGGAATTACTCTTTAAAGTAGATGGTTGAATCCTATAGTATTAGACTTGGGAGAAAACTAAGTGTTCCTCTGACGAACTCCTAATTTTATAGGAAACAAAATGAAGGACTAGAATTATTAACTAACTTGTACATGTTTCTCATCGCCACTTAGCTGTAAATTCCATCTGCGCTCTGTGCCTGGGCATCATTCCACTGAGGCACATTGTCCTTCTGCATAATTTTAAAGAACAGACAAAAGTTTTATATTTTTAAATATTTAGAATATCCTATCACAGACAAACTATCATTTGCTCATTGTCAGTGCTTTTTTATTCAAAAGTCTTAAATTACAGGGACACCTGAGCGGCTCAGTTGATTAAGCGTCTGCCTTTAGCTCAGGTCATGATCCCAGGGTCCTGGGATTGAGTCCCACATCAAGCTCCTTGCTCAGCAGGGAGCCTATTTCTCCCTCTGCCCCTCCTCCCTGCTTGTGCGCTCTCTCTTTCTCTCTCTACAAACAAATAAATAAAGTCTTTTTAAAAAGTTTTAAATTACAGTAGCAATTCAACATTTACTGTGTATTTACTACAAGTGGGATACTCTACTCATTTTCCATGGAACTAATATTTATGACAACTTTCAATGACAGGTGCCTGTTCACATGCAGATTTATCTAACTCAAGTTGGTCTTCCCATTTACACTGGCTCTCTTCTCCTGCATTCTTTAAGTTTTAGTTTAACCGAGAGAAAATTCACATAACATAAAATTAACTATTTTATGGTTGAGTGTACAACTCTGTGGCATTTAGTGTAACCACAATGTTGTGCCACCATCACCTCTACCTACTTCCAAAGCATTTTCATCGCCCCAAAAGGAAACCCCGCACCTATTAAACAGTTACTCCCTATTCTTCCCTCCTCCTAGTCCCTGGCAACCACTAATTTGACCTCTATCTCTATAGATTTACTTATTCTGCATCTTTCATATAAATAGAATCATACAATATGTGGTCTTTTGCGGCTGGCTCCACTTAGCATAATGTTTCAAAGTTCCTCCACATTGAAGCATGTATTAGTACTTAATTTCCAGATTCTCAATCTAACATGATCTCTATTTTCTTTGGATTTTAAAGTGATTTGGTTCAAACACACCACACACACACACACACACACACACACACACACACACACACAGCCCTGGAATGAATCCCAGTAAAATAAAGGAAGAGAGAAAGCTTTCTTTTACACACATTGTTTCCGATTTCGTATCTGTCAAAAGAAAAGATGCCTTTGTAGTTCCCCCACCTTCTGCATAATTAGGGGCATCTTTGGGGGTCTTGGAAACTCTTCTAGTTAGGTGAACTCTTCTAGCCCAGTTCACCCCATTCTTCTTTCTAGAAACACCTTTCACTCGAGGTGCCTTCATTCTTTGCTGAGACTGGAACTAATTACGATTTCCCCTTTGTGGTCTTCCATAAGGACAATGAGCATCCTTTCCCCGCCCTTGCACTATGTTTCTCTACTTCATGGTGAAAACAGAGGAAAGGGGAGAAATGGCATCTGGGTTCCTGAGACCTTTTTGTAGGTCTCCCTCACAAGCATTTGTAAGTCTAATCCAAGAAGTATCTCTCACAACCACAGTTTCTCTGCTACTAAAATCATATAAATCCACTTAGAATAATTTCTTGGGAGTAATCCCCTGGACTGGGTTAATTACACTTGTCCCTGGCTTAGGATTCACTCAGAAGATACCACAAAATTTGTTTAACACTCATTTACTGAATGCTTGCTGGGCCAGCCCTATAATCAACACTGCTGTTGGGGAACATAAATAATTAACAAATCTTTCATGTCCAAAAGGGGGTCAGCCTTTGGTTGACCTCAAAAGAGGTAATGAGGTTAATTCTATGGAAAGACCCAAAATAAAAGTTTTAGTTCTAAAATAAAATGTTAAGTTCTGTATATCCAACTTTCCTTGAAAACAATTTACGGATTGCTCCACCCACCCCAATAACACAGATGAATGTACAAGGATATAAACTGAGATCTCTCACCTCCTTGCACTTGATGCAGGTGTGGGGCTGTTTGCCCTTGGGATGATGTATCAGTGGAGTGTTAGCAATAATAAAGTGCTTCGGAGCCTTTTTTGCTAAGATTCTACAATGCAAATGAATCTCTTTCTGAGGGTTGTAAAGTTTATGAAGTATGTAAATTAGTCAGAGTTACTAACATCCTCATACTCAGTTTAATGTAGAGGGACTGGAGTCCTAAGGAAAGATTCTGAACTTGATGCTAGTGAAGGAGAACATCCTTGGTAAAGAAGGAGGCAGTTCCTAAAAACTGTGTTTCATAAAGTCTAAACAGATTCACCCTATTGGGACTGATCTTACAGGCAAAATCTAATACGTGTGAGCTGAAGTGATCTTTATGGATATATACATATATTTAAAAGCCAGACTATTTGATATTTCTCTCCTAAGAGGTCCTTCTTTAAAACAGTCAACATAGTCTGAAAGTGGTCAAATATGTACACTTTGACCAGCATCACTCCCTGTAATGAACACTGTTTGTACCCCACCTCCTCTCTGCCCAGTACTCATCATACCTCTGCAGGTAGCCGAGTACCCATAACTCTCTGCATGAAGGCCTTCTCTGCTCACGGCAGTGTGCTTTGTTCAGTGTGGAGGTCCTCGCTGAACAGCCCTAATCGAACAGGGGCCTCGGGAGGTAAGTCTCAAGATGCTTCCTCCCTTGGTGGGGACACAGCTAAGGCGAGATCCACACAGCTGCATATGTGTCCCGGCAAGATAGAGATCCAGTTGACCAGTGTTAACTGCTCAGTAGCACATCATGAATTTCTTTTAGCTTCCCCTCCTGCCTCATTTTCCTCCCTTCATTCCTATGTGTTCTGGGATCCCCTCTGTTCTGGTTGTCTGAGGAGGCAAATGGACTCCCATCCAGGGTTTGTTTCTGGTGTCCGCACTGATAATAATGTCTCACACATACCAAGAGGGTAGGAAAAGATTAACATCTATATAACTGAGGTTTGTGGGGAGAGCAGGACAGGCCTCTCA